>NC_088227.1:46697410-46882410 GCF_036934945.1 Oncorhynchus masou masou | reverse complement strand
TCTGAAGGTAGTTGGTTGCACCAGATCTTATTTAGGTGCTTCAAAGCAAAGGGGGTGAATACATATGCACAAACCACTTTTCCATTTAAAAAAATAAAATATATATTTTTTTAAACAAGTTAATTTCCCTTCACCAGTTTGGACTATGTTGTGTATGTCCATTACACGAAATACAAATAAAAATACATTTACATTATAGGATGTAATGTTGCAAAATAGGAAAAACGCCAAGGGGGATAAAGTTTTGTGAGGCACTGCACATCTACTGCTACTGTTGATACTTCTGCTATTTACTGCTACTTCACGTACTACTACTGCTGACACTACTACTGCTACTATATTATGTCACCATCTACAGTGTAAAGCTCTGTACATTCTGTGACCATTACAGTGTAAAGCTGAACATTCGGTCACTGTCTACAGTGTAAAGCTGTGTCTAATTGTTTCTCCAGCCTGCCTGTTCAGGAAGGCTCAGTAGTGTGGACTTAGCACTATTCAGGGACACCGTGACTCCGGACTCTCTCTCACACACACACACACACACACACACACACACACACACACACACACACACACACACACACACACACACACACACACACACACACACACACACACACACACACACACACATCTCTTAATGTACTTCTCTTTGCTTCTCTCCCTGTCTCCCCACATCTCTCTCCTCCCCTGCCTCTTGTTATGTCTCATCGCATCTCTCCTTTCTCTCGTCTTCTTCTCACTGTCTCTCCCTGTGTTCCCCAAGTCTTCCTGGATCAAGGCTCAGGGTGAGACCCAGATGGAGACACGTGAGGCAGATGGTTCAGGGTGAGACCCAGATGGAGACACGTGAGGCAGATGGTTCAGGGTGAGACCCAGATGGAGACACGTGAGGCAGATGGTTCAGGGTGAGATTTATTGAATACACAGCGGCTGGCAGAAAGCAGGTTGAGGACATGGGTTTGTAATCCAGGTAAATAGCTGGACAGACGTGGGTTTGTAATCCAGGTAAATAGCTGGCAGGCGAAGACGGCAGGCAGGCTCAGGGTCAAGACAGACAAAAGGTTGTAACTGGCGAGACTAGAACAATAAACAGACATTGGAAAACCACTGGCAAAACTTGACGGGACAAAATGAACTGGAAATAGACAAACAGGGAACACAGGTATAAATACCCAGGGGATAATGGGGAAGATGGGCGACACCTGGTGGGGGGGTGGAGACAAGCACAAGACAGGTTAAACAGATCAGGGTGTAGCTCACTGGTCTCAGAGTAGAATCACCAGTATGTCCTTCACACCTCTCTGGTCATTGTGTCCGGATTCCTCTGTAGGAGAAGGATCTCCATAGTAACAGAGCTCCTTTGTCTGTCTGTCTATCTGTGTGCCTGTCTGTGTGCCTGTCCAGAAACTCTTTGATGGACTGGCCAGCTCCAACACACAGTATTTTATTTTATTTTACCTTTATTTAACTAGGCAAGTCAGTTAAGAACAAATTCTTATTTTCAATGACGGCCTAGGAACAGTGGGTTAACTGCCTGTTCAGGGGCAGAACGACAGATTTGTACCTTGTCAGCTCAGGGATTCGAACTTGCAACCTTTCGGTTACTAGTCCAACGCTCTAACCACTAATGAGATGAGAGACACACACATTATGATTGTGTGTGTGATGGGTCAGGGAAGGGTTAAAATCTGACTGTGTGTGAAGTCAATGGTTATTAATAAATTATAGTTGAACACACCCTTTTAAATTAGTGGTTATTTCTGCCACACCTGTAGCTTACAGATGTAATAAATCACAGCAATGCAATATCCAGAATTACCTGACTGAAGAGCTTGTTTCATATCTGCCTTACTTACTGAGGTAGACCTGTCTGATATCTGTTATATTACTGAGGTAGACCTGTCTCATATCTGTTATATTACTGAGGTAGACCTGTCTCATATCTGCCTTACTTACTGAGGTAGACCTGTCTCATATCTGTTATATTACTGAGGTAGACCTGTCTCATATCTGCCTTACTTACTGAGGTAGACCTGTCTCATATCTGTTATATTACTGAGGTAGACCTGTCTCATATCTGTTATATTACTGAGGTAGACCTGTCTCATATCTGCCTTACTTACTGAGGTAGACCTGTCTGATATCTGTTATATTACTGAGGTAGTCCTGTCTCATATCTGTTATATTACTGAGGTAGACCTGTCTCATATCTGCCTTACTTACTGAGGTAGACCTGTCTCATATCTGTTATATTACTGAGGTAGACCTGTCTCATATCTGTTATATTACTGAGGTAGACCTGTCTCATATCTGTTATATTACTGAGGTAGACCTGTCTCATATCTGTTATATTACTGAGGTAGACCTGTCTCATATCTGTTATATTACTGAGGTAGACCTGTCTCATATCTGTTATATTACTGAGGTAGACCTGTCTCATATCTGTTGTATTACTGAGGTAGACCTGTCTCATATCTGTTATATTACTGAGGTAGTCCTGTCTCATATCTGTTATATTACTGAGGTAGACCTGTCTCATATCTGTTATATTACTGAGGTAGACCTGTCTCATATCTGTTATATTACTGAGTTAGACCTGTCTCATATCTGTTATATTACTGAGGTAGACCTGTCTCATATCTGTTATATTACTGAGGTAGACCTGTCTCATATCTGTTATATTACTGAGGTAGACCTGTCTCATATCTGTTATATTACTGAGGTAGACCTGTCTCATATCTGTTATATTACTGAGGTAGACCTGTCTCATATCTGTTATATTACTGAGGTAGACCTGTCTCATATCTGTTATATTAATGAGGTAGACCTGTCTCATATCTGTTATATTACTGAGGTAGACCTGTCTCATATCTGTTATATTACTGAGGTAGACCTGTCTCATATCTGTTATATTACTGAGGTAGACCTGTCTCATATCTGTTATATTACTGAGGTAGACCTGTCTCATATCTGTTATATTACTGAGGTAGACCTGTCTCATATCTGTTATATTACTGAGGTAGACCTGTCTGATATCTGTTATATTACTGAGGTAGACCTGTCTCATATCTGTTATATTACTGAGGTAGACCTGTCTGATATCTGTTATATTACTGAGGTAGACCTGTCTCATATCTGTTATATTACTGAGGTAGACCTGTCTCATATCTGTTATATTACTGAGGTAGACCTGTCTCATATCTGTTATATTACTGAGGTAGACCTGTCTCGTATCTGTTATATTACTGAGGTAGACCTGTCTCATATCTGTTGTATTACTGAGGTAGACCTGTCGGATATCTGTTATATTACTGAGGTAGACCTGTCTCATATCTGTTATATTACTGAGGTAGACCTGTCTCATATCTGCCTTACTTACAGACCTGTGCATGCTGTGGTACTTACTCAGGGTTACCTGTCTCATATATCTGAGTGTCTATAGTCAGTGGTGACTCTCATCAAATGTTAACTAGTAGGGCTCTCTTTCAGATCTGACAGTTAAAACACCCAGCCTCTCCCTCCTCTCCTCTCGTATTCTCTCCATCCCCAGCCAGCCTCTCCCTCCTCTCCTCTCATATTCTCTCCATCCCCAGCCAGCCTCTCCCTCCTCTCCTCTCGTATTCTCTCCATCCCCAGCCAGCCTCTCCCTCCTCTCCTCTTGTATTCTCTCCATCCCCAGCCAGCCTCTCCCTCCTCTCCTCTTGTATTCTCTCCATCCCCACCCAGCCTCTCCCTCCTCTCCTCTCTTATTCTCTCCATCCCCAGCCAGCCTCTCCCTCCTCTCCTCTTGTATTCTCTCCATCCCCACCCAGCCTCTCCCTCCTCTTCTCTTGTATTCTCTCCATCCCCAGCCAGCCTCTCCCTCCTCTCCTCTCATATTCTCTCCATCCCCAGCCAGCCTCTCCCTCCTCTCCTCTCTTATTCTCTCCATCCCCAGCCAGCCTATCCATCCTCTCCTCTCTTATTCTCTCCATCCCCAGCCAGCCTCTCCCTCCTCTCCTCTTGTATTCTCTCCATCCCCACCCAGCCTCTCCCTCCTCTTCTCTTGTATTCTCTCCATCCCCAGCCAGCCTCTCCCTCCTCTCCTCTCATATTCTCTCCATCCCCAGCCAGCCTCTCCCTCCTCTCCTCTCTTATTCTCTCCATCCCCAGCCAGCCTCTCCCTTCTCTCCTCTCGTATTCTCTCCATCTCCAGCCAGCCTCTGCCTCCTCTCCTCTCGTATTCTCTCCATCCCCAGCCAGCCTCTCCCTCCTCTCCTCTCGTATTCTCTCCATCCCCAGCCAGCCTATCCCTCCTCTCCTCTCTTATTCTCTCCATCCCCAGCCAGCCTCTCCCTCCTCTCCTCTCGTATTCTCTCCATCCCCAGCCAGCCTCTCCCTCCTCTCCTCTCGTATTCTCTCCATCCCCAGCCAGCCTCTCCCTTCTCTCCTCTCGTATTCTCTCCATCCCCACCCAGCCTCTCTCTCCTCTCCTCTCGTATTCTCTCCATCCCCACCCAGCTTCTCCCTCCTCTCTTCTTGTATTCTCTCCATCCCCAGCCAACCTCTCCCTCCTCTCCTCTCGTATTCTCTCCATCCCCAGCCAGCCTGACAGTCAGTTCTGTGGGAGAACGACCTAGCGCTTGTATCTCATTTCTCAGACCCTCTCATTTTGTCGTCAGAAGCTAGAGGAGTCTCCTAAAACATTTTTGTTCTCAGACCGTCTCGTTGTTTTTATTGTTGTACAGGACATCGTCAGAAGCTGGAGGAGTCTCCTAAAACAGGGCTGTTCCCAGACTGTCTCGTTGTTTTTATTGTTGTACAGGACATCGTCAGAAGCTAGAGGAGTCTCCTAAATCAGGGCTGTTCTCAGACTGTCTCGTTGTTTTTATTGTTGTACAGGACATCGTCAGAAGCTAGAGGAGTCTCCTAAATCAGGGCTGTTCTCAGACTGTCTCGTTGTCATTGTTGTTGTTGTACAGGACATCGTCAGAAGCTGGAGGAGTCTCCTAAATCAGGGCTGTTCTCAGACTGTCTCGTTGTTTTTATTGTTGTACAGGACATCGTCAGAAGCTGGAGGAGTCTCCTAAATCAGGGCTGTTCTCAGACTGTCTCGTTGTCATTGTTGTTGTTGTACAGGACATCGTCAGAAGCTAGAGGAGTCTCCTAAATCACGGCTGTTCTCAGACTGTCTCGTTGTTTTTATTGTTGTACAGGACATCGTCAGAAGCTGGAGGAGTCTCCTAAATCAGGGCTGTTCTCAGACTGTCTCGTTGTTTTTATTGTTGTACAGGACATCGTCAGAAGCTGGAGGAGTCTCCTAAAACAGGGCTGTTCTCAGACCGTCTCAGTGAGCTGGAGAGGATCAGACAGACAACCATGAGGGTTGCCGTGCCGACACAGTCCCAACAACAGCCGCTCAACGCTGGACACAACCCCTTCAACCCCCAAGGGCAGACACAGATACCAGGTGAGATTTAAATACAGTCCCTCCTAACCCTTATTAAGTCAGATACCAGGTGAGATTTAAATACAGTCCCTCCTAACCCTTATTAAGTCAGATACCAGGTGAGATTTAAATACAGTCCCTCCTAACCCTTATTAAGTCAGATACCAGGTGAGATTTAAATACAGTCCCTCCTAACCCTTATTAAGTCAGATACCAGGTGAGATTTAAATACAGGCCCCCCTAACCCTTATTAACACAGATACCAGATGTGACCATAATCTCTAACCCCCGACACACATAGACACAGATACCAGATGAGACCCAGAACTCTACCCTCTGCCTATAATCTACATGTATAACCTACGGAGAGCAGAGTGAAACAGGGTTCACTAACATCAGCTGTAATGTCACACCTCATCATACAGAGGTCATGCTAGTGTCTGACAGAACGGCTCGCAGGCTACAATACCTATCCCTACCTGTCCCTGTTCCAGACATCTGGGCATCTGTCCCAATCTATCAGTCCTGTTGTAACTACATCTCTGATCTGTCCTAATCTATCAGTCCTGTTGTAACTACATCTCTGATCTGTCCTAATCTATCAGTCCTGTTGTAACTACATCTCTGATCAGTCCCAATCTATCAGTCCTGTTGCAACTACATCTCTGATCTGTCCTAATCTATCAGTCCTGTTGTAACTACATCTCTGATCTGTCCTAATATATCAGTCCTGTTGTAACTACATCTCTGATCTGTCCTAATCTATCAGTCCTGTTGTAACTACATCTCTGATCTGTCCCAATCTATCAGTCCTGTTGTAACTACATCTCTGATCAGTCCCAATCTATCAGTCCTGTTGTAACTACATCTCTGATCTGTCCTAATCTATCAGTCCTGTTGTAACTACATCTCTGATCAGTCCCAATCTATCAGTCCTGTTGTAACTACATCTCTGATCAGTCCCAATCTATCAGTCCTGTTGTAACTACATCTCTGATCTGTCCTAATCTATCAGTCCTGTTGTAACTACATCTCTGATCTGTCCCAATCTATCAGTCCTGTTGTAACTACATCTCTGATCTGTCCTAATCTATCAGTCCTGTTGTAACTACATCTCTGATCTGTCCTAATCTATCAGTCCTGTTGTAACTACATCTCTGATCAGTCCTGTTGTAACTACATCTCTGATCAGTCCTGTTGTAACTACATCTCTGATCAGTCCTGTTGTAACTACATCTCTGATCAGTCCTGTTGTAACTACATCTCTGATCAGTCCTGTTGTAACTACATCTCTGATCTGTCCCAATCTATCAGTCCTGTTGTAACTACATCTCTGATCAGTCCTGTTGTAACTACATCTCTGATCTGTCCTAATCTATCAGTCCTGTTGTAACTACATCTCTGATCTGTCCTAATCTATCAGTCCTGTTGTAACTACATCTCTGATCAGTCCTGTTGTAACTACATCTCTGATCAGTCCTGTTGTAACTACATCTCTGATCAGTCCTGTTGTAACTACATCTCTGATCAGTCCTGTTGTAACTACATCTCTGATCAGTCCTGTTGTAACTACATCTCTGATCAGTCCTGTTGTAACTACATCTCTGATCAGTCCTGTTGTAACTACATCTCTGATCTGTCCCAATCTATCAGTCCTGTTGTAACTACATCTCTGATCAGTCCTGTTGTAACTACATCTCTGATCTGTCCTAATCTATCAGTCCTGTTGTAACTACATCTCTGATCTGTCCTAATCTATCAGTCCTGTTGTAACTACATCTCTGATCAGTCCTAATCTATCAGTCCTGTTGTAACTACATCTCTGATCTGTCCTAATCTATCAGTCCTGTTGTAACTACATCTCTGATCTGTCCCAATCTATCAGTCCTGTGATGACTTGACAAGTCTTTTAGTTCCACTACAGTTTATTCTCTGTTGGTTACAATAAGAGTCTATGTGGATGGTTTTAGGTGTGGTAGGTGTGGTTTTAGGTGTGCAATTCTAGCATTGACTTGCCTGGCCTTACCTGTAAAATTCAATATTTCAAAATACTTCTTACATGTTATTATTTTCAAGCTATGTATATTTACAGTTTTGGCAAATGTGTTTGATATTTAGTTCGGTTGAGACATTAGTGAAGTACAGAAAGGGAATGAAAACCCTGTCCTCTGCTGGATATATGCTAGAAAAATGCTTGGTTTCTCTCTCTCTCTCTCTCTCTCTCTGTCTCTCTGTGTCTCTCTGTCTCTCTGTCTTTCTGTCTCTCTGTCTCTCTCTCTGTCTCTCTCTCTGTCTCTCTCTCTGTCTCTCTCTCTCAGGAGAGAGACAGGAAGAGACAAACATACAATGTGTTTATTACCCAGGATGTTACATCAGACCTGGTAACCAATGATCCAGTGAAATGAGACACTCAGCCTGAACATGCTCCATCTTCTAGAACTAGTTATCTTCACATTATTCATGACACAGTGTTCACTATACAGTGTTCTCTACGCAATATTCTCTACACAGTATTCACTAAACAGTATTCACTACACATTATTCACTACACAGCATTCACTACACAGCGTTCTCTACACAGTATTCTCTACACAGTATTCACTAAACAGTATTCACTACACAGTATTCAGTACACAGCATTCACTACACAGTGTTCTCTACACAGTATTCTCTACACAGTGTTCTCTACACAGTATTCAGTACACAGTATTCATGACACAGTGTTCTCCACGCAATATTCTCTACACAGTGTTCACTACACAGTATTCTCTACACAGTATTCACTAAACAGTATTCACTACACAGCTTTCACTACACAGTATTCTCTACACAGTATTCTCTACACAGTATTCTCTACACAGTATTCACTACACAGTATTCACTCCTACTGGCCCTGATACAGAGGTAGAACACTGGACAACTCCTCCTCCTCCTCCACCTCCTCCTCATCTCTAGCCATCCCCCTCTCCTCCTCCTCTTCCTCCTCCTCCTCCTTTCTAACCATCCCTTTCTCCTCTTCCAGACCCTCGCCAGTCCCAGTCGTCTCCTCCCTGGTCCTATGAGCAGTCCTACCCGTCCTACCTGAGTCCCATGACCTCCCCGTCTGTCCACTCCACCACGCCTCTCTCCTCCAGCCGAGCCACGGGCTTGCCCAACATCACTGACCCGGCCCGCCGCCTGCCAGGTAACACACACTAGCAACACCCTGCATCCCACCCTCATCCCACCCTCATCCCACTGCTGGCTTGCTTCTGAAGCTAAGCAGGGTTGGTACTGGTCAGGCCCTGGATGGGAGACCAGATGCTGCTGGCTTGCTTCTGAAGCCAAGTAGGGTTGGTCCTGGTCAGGCCCTGGATGGGAGACCAGATGCTGCTGGCTTGCTTCTGAAGCTAAGTAGGGTTGGCCCTGGTCAGGCCCTGGATGGGAGACCAGATGCTGCTTGCTTGCTTCTGAAGCTAAGTAGGGTTGGCCCTGGTCAGGCCCTGGATGGGAGACCAGATGCTGCTGGCTTGCTTCTGAAGCTAAGTAGGGTTGGCCCTGGTCAGGCCCTGGATGGGAGACCAGATGCTGCTGGCTTGCTTCTGAAGCTAAGCAGGGTTGGTTCTGGTCAGGCCCTGGATGGGAGACCAGATGCTGCTGGCTTGCTTCTGAAGCTAAGTAGGGTTGGCCCTGGTCAGGCCCTGGATGGGAGACCAGATGCTGCTGGCTTGCTTCTGAAGCTAAGCAGGGTTGGTTCTGGTCAGGCCCTGGATGGGAGACCAGATGCTGCTGGCTTGCTTCTGAAGCTAAGTAGGGTTGGCCCTGGTCAGGCCCTGGATGGGAGACCAGATGCTGCTGGCTTGCTTCTGAAGCTAAGCAGGGTTGGTTCTGGTCAGGCCCTGGATGGGAGACCAGATGCTGCTGGAAGTGGTGTTGGAGGGCAAGTAGGAGGCACTCTTTCCTCTGGTCTAAATATCTCAATGATTGGGGACACCACCCTGTGTAGGGTGCAGTCTTTCGGATGGGACGTCAAACGGGTGTCCTGACTCTCTGTGGTCACTAAAGATCCCATGGCATGTATCGTAAGAGTATAGGTGTTAACCCCGGTGTCGTAGCTAAATTCCCAATCTGGCCCTCAAACCATCACGGTCACCTAATAATCTCCAGCTTTCAATTGGCTCATTCATCCCCCTCCTTTCCCATGTAACTATTCCCCAGGTCGTTGCTGCAAATGAGAACGTGTTCTCAGTCAACTTACCTGATAAAATAAGGGTAAAGTAAACATTTAAAATAATAAACACGCATGCCCCGCCCACCTGAGGATCTTTATTTTTCATCCATCTATTTCCTGTGTTAGAAGGGTAGAAGAATCTCGCTGGTTTGCTTTCATTTTATTCATTGTGAAAAAAGAGAACTTACATGAGAAGAAAGATAACTTACATGAGAAGAAACAGAAATTCCATGAGAAGAAAGAGAACTTACATGAGAAGAAAGAGAAATTACATGAGAAGAAAGAGAAATTACATGAGAAGAAAGAGAAATTACATCTCAAGAAAGAGAACTTACATGAGAAGATAGAGAACTTACATGAGAAGAAAGAGAACTTACATGAGAAGATAGAGAACTTACATGAGAAGAAAGAGAACTTACATGAGAAGAAAGAGAACTTACATGAGAAGAAAGAGAACTTACATGAGAAGATAGAGAACTTACATGAGAAGAAAGAGAACTTACATGAGAAGATAGAGAACTTACATGAGAAGAAAGAGAACTTACATGAGAAGAAAGAGAAATTCCATGAGAAGAAAGAGAAATTCCATGAGAAGAAAGAGAACTTACATGAGAAGATAGAGAACTTACATGAGAAGAAAGAGAACTTACATGAGAAGATAGAGAACTTACATGAGAAGAAAGAGAACTTACATGAGAAGAAAGAGAAATTCCATGAGAAGAAAGAGAAATTCCATGAGAAGAAAGAGAACTTAGAGAAATTACATGAGAAGAAAGAGAACTTACATGAGAAGATAGAGAACTTACATGAGAAGATAGAGAACTTACATGAGAAGATAGAGAACTTACATGAGAAGATAGAGAACTTACATGAGAAGATAGAGAACTTACATGAGAAGATAGAGAACTTACATGAGAAGAAAGAGAACTTACATGAGAAGAAAGAGAAATTACATGAGAAGATAGAGAACTTACATGAGAAGAAAGAGAAATTACATGAGAAGATAGAGAAATTACATGAGAAGATAGAGAACTTACATGAGAAGAAAGAGAACTTACATGAGAAGAAAGAGAACTTACATGAGAAGATAGAGAACTTACATGAGAAGATAGAGAACTTACATGAGAAGATAGAGAACTTACATGAGAAGATAGAGAACTTACATGAGAAGAAAGAGAACTTACATGAGAAGATAGAGAACTTACATGAGAAGAAAGAGAACTTACATGAGAAGAAAGAGAACTTACATGAGAAGAAAGAGAACTTACATGAGAAGAAAGAGAACTTACATGAGAAGAAAGAGAACTTACATGAGAAGAAAGAGAACTTACATGAGAAGAAAGAGAACTTACATGAGAAGAAAGAGAAATTACATGAGAAGAAAGAGAACTTACATGAGAAGAAAGAGAAATTACATCTCAAGAAAGAGAACTTACATGAGAAGAAAGAGAACTTACATGAGAAGAAAGAGAACTTACATGAGAAGAAAGAGAACTTACATGAGAAGAAAGAGAAATTACATGAGAAGAAAGAGAACTTACATGAGAAGAAAGAGAAATTACATCTCAAGAAAGAGAACTTACATGAGAAGAAAGATAACTAGTGGTTGACAGAGCAGGTGAGTACAGATGGGGTAGCCAGCGCAGGTAGGGTAAACAGAGAGGGTAGGGTAAACAGAGCAGGTGAGTACAGGTAGAGTAGACAGAGCAGCTAGGTACAGGTAGGGTAGACAGAGCAGGTGAGTTCAGGTAGGGTAGACAGAGAAGGTGAGTTCAGGTAGGGTAGACAGAGCAGGTGAGTTCAGGTAGGGTAGACAGAGCAGGTGAGTTCAGGTAGGGTAGACAGAGAAGGTGAGTTCAGGTAGGGTAGACAGAGCAGGTGAGTTCAGGTAGGGTAGACAGAGCAGGTGAGTTCAGGTAGGGTAGACAGAGCAGGTGAGTTCAGGTAGGGTAGACAGAGCAGGTGAGTTCAGGTAGGGTAGACAGAGCAGGTGGGGTAGACAGAGCAGCAGAGCAGGTGAGTACAGGTAGGGTAGACAGAGCAGGTGAGTTCAGGTAGGGTAGACAGAGCAGGTGAGTTCAGGTAGGGTAGACAGCAGGTGAGTACTGGTAGGGTAGACAGAGCAGGTGAGTTCAGGTAGGGTAAACAGAGCAGGTGAGTTCAGGTAGGGTAGACAGAGCAGGTGGGGTAGACAGAGCAGCAGAGCAGGTGAGTACAGGTAGGGTAGACAGAGAGGGTGGGTTCAGGTAGGGTAGACAGAGCAGGTGAGTTCAGGTAGGGTAGACAGAGCAGGTGAGTACAGGTGGGGTAGACAGAGCAGGTGAGTACAGGTGGGGTAGACAGAGAAAGTGGGGTAGACAGAGCTTTTTTTGGTGGTTTCGTCCCTGTTCCACTGCTTTATGTAAATTTAGTCATATATGCAAATATACCATTCACAGTGTATGTATGTAAATGAGGCACATATAATTTCCTTCATGTTAAAACAGTCTCAAAAATTCCTGATACCATGAGAACATGAATATATGAGTCCGTTCTAAGAAAAAGAAAAACAATTACATTTCACAATAAATGAAATACCTGAATTCCCACATAAATACATTATTTTTCCTTGCCAATATAATTCACTCAATATTTGATGGATTATAAAATAAAGAATATCTTCATCTGTTGTCCAACACCACACACACACACACACACACACACACACACACACATGCACACGCACACACACACACTAGAAAGAAACAAAATGATAGTTTTTCTTTAACTCTGCTGAACCTTTGAATTTCAAAACAACCCCTTTTACAACTCTAAATGTTACGTTCCAGGCTGTCAGTAACATGAGATGGGTCTTATTGTTCTCTGTTAGTTAGTTCTCCTGTAGACTTTAGACGTATTGGGGCTGAGGGGCGAGGCCTGTCTGATTCCCTAAACAGCGGTTAGCACAGATCTGTTTTTTTAACAGTGGAAAAGACGATTGTTTCCTTTTTTCCCGTCTGCAGGGCTTTGATCCCAGAGGACTCTGGGTAATAACAGGCCCAGGATGACGGACAAAAACAGCTTCATACGCTGTCGCCATCGCAATGCATGCTGGGTCCTCAGAGCTTCTCTTTCTCTCTCTCTCTCTCTCTCTCTCTCTCTCTCTCTCTCCTCCTCTTTATTTCTGTCTGTGGTGAGGTCTTGTAGAAACAATAAATGTGGCCAGACTAGTTTGTCTCTACACCTGTTTGATGCCGTGCCAGAAGACTCTTTGTGTTTCTACTACACCCTAATTCCACCTCCTTACCGTTTCCCCGAGTCAGTCAGCCAGAGTGTGTGAGATGCCGACATTCTGCCAGCTGTTCTGTCAACTCTGATTGAGTTGGTTTCATCTCACCAGTGTCACACTTTATTCTCAACACTAATCTCTAGTGGACAGTTCTGGGTTTATCTCCTCTGTGTAGACCTGTAGTTTACAGTCCTGGGTTTATCTCTGTGTTGACCTGTAGTTTACAGTTCTGGGTTTATCTCCTCTGTGTAGACCTGTAGTTTACAGTTCTGGGTTTATCTCTGTGTTGACCTGTAGTTTACAGTTCTGGGTTTATCTCCTCTGTGTAGACCTGTAGTTTACAGTTCTGGGTTTATCTCCTCTGTGTTGACCTGTAGTTTACAGTTCTGGGTTTATCTCCTCTGTGTTGACCTGTAGTTTACAGTTCTGGGTTTATCTCCTCTGTGTTGACCTGTAGTTTACAGTTCTGGGTTTATCTCCTCTGTGTAGACCTGTAGTTCTGGGTTTATCTCCTCTGTGTAGACCTGTAGTTTACAGTTCTGGGTTTATCTCCTCTGTGTAGACCTGTAGTTTACAGTTCTGGGTTTATCTCCTCTGTGTTGACCTGTAGTTTACAGTTCTGGGTTTATCTCCTCTGTGTAGACCTGTAGTTTACAGTTCTGGGTTTATCTCTGTGTTGACCTGTAGTTTACAGTTCTGGGTTTATCTCCTCTGTGTTGACCTGTAGTTTACAGTTCTGGGTTTATCTCCTCTGTGTAGACCTGTAGTTTACAGTTCTGGGTTTATATCCTCTGTGTTGACCTGTAGTTTACAGTTCTGGGTTTATCTCCTCTGTGTTGACCTGTAGTTTACAGTTCTGGGTTTATCTCCTCTGTGTAGACCTGTAGTTTACAGTTCTGGGTTTATCTCCTCTGTGTAGACCTGCAGTTTACAGTTCTGGGTTTATCTCCTCTGTGTAGACCTGTAGTTTACAGTTCTGGGTTTATCTCCTCTGTGTAGACCTGTAGTTTACAGTTCTGGGTTTATCTCTGTGTTGACCTGTAGTTTACAGTTCTGGGTTTATCTCTGTGTTGACCTGTAGTTTACAGTTCTGGGTTTATCTCCTCTGTGTTGACCTGTAGTGTACAGTTCTGGGTTTATCTCCTCTGTGTAGACCTGTAGTTTACAGTTCTGGGTTTATCTCCTCTGTGTAGACCTGTAGTTTACAGTCCTGGGTTTATCTCTGTGTAGACCTGTAGTTTACAGTCCTGGGTTTATCTCTGTGTAGACCTGTAGTTTACAGTCCTGGGTTTATCTCTGTGTAGACCTGTAGTTTACAGTTCTGGGTTTATCTCCTCTGTGTAGACCTGTAGTTTACAGTTCTGGGTTTATCTCTGTGTTGACCTGTAGTTTACAGTAGTTGACCTCTAACTGTATCCTGGTGAGAGTAGAACAGAACAGAACAAAACATAGTATAACAGAACAGAGTAGAACAGAACAGAGTAGAGTGGAACAGAACAGAGCTAACTAACAGAAAATGTCTCATTAGATCATCTGTGAGTCTGAAAGTTCATCAGTCAAGTCAAACACCAAATTCGGAAGTGAGGTTCAAGAGTTTGGGGTTTGTTAAACACTTCCAAACATTTAGACAACCGAGCCTCTGCTTTCATTTAGCCTCATGAAGCTTGATCATGCTCCTCATCACAGTGGGATGCAGTATACACTCACACACATCCCTCACCTCAGCTCAGTAAACAACTCTGTCTGTTCCAGCAGCAGTCATCCAGCCAGTCAGCCAGCTAGTCAGCCAGCCAGCCAGCCAGCCAGCCAGCCAGCCAGCCAGCTAGTCAGCCAGTCAGCTAGCCAGCCAGCCAGCCAGTCAGCTAGCCAGCCAGCCAGCCAGCCAACCAGTCAGTCAGTTAGCCAGTCAGTCATTCAGTCAGGGGTTTACTAAACAATTAGAGCTGTATTCCCAGAGGAAAAATCCCCTTCTAATCTAGAACAGTCTTACAGGTCTGGAACAATCACCTTCTAATCAAGAACAGTCTTACAGATCTGGAACAATCACCTTCTATTCTAGAACAGTCTAACAGATCTGGAACAATCGCCTTCTAATCTAGAACAGTCTAACAGATCTGGAACAATCACCTTCTATTCTAGAACAGTCTTACAGATCTGGAACAATCACCGTCTACGATAGAACAGTCTAACAGATCTGGAACAATCACCTTTTATTCTAGAACAGTCTAACAGATCTGGAACAATCACCTTTTATTCTAGAACAGTCTAACAGATCTGGAACAATCACCTTCTATTCTAGAACAGTCTAAGGGATCTGGTGGGTGGAGGCCAGAGGAAGTTTAAAGACTCTAATTGACATCATATGCTATGTGACGCTGGCGACAATCCGGCTTCGCTATTACTTCTCCACATAAACACAGCCACACACACACCTACTCCTTCTCAGCAGACATGGTGACACGGAAGACGCCGTGTGATTTATGATAAGAGCAGCATGGTGTGCGTGTGGCTCCTATTCTTCTGATACTCTTTGGGCCCATGTTCACCACAGCCAGTTAATGGTGAAGCTGAGAAAGAGGGAGGGTGGTTCAAAGTGGTTCCACATGGGCCCCTGCTCAGTCATCCACATTGCTCTTTATGTGCTGCAATATGCACACACACAGATTACACACACACACACCCATGAGAGAGAGAGAAAGACAGAGAGAGAGAGAGACAGAGAGAGAGAGAGAGAGAGAGAGAGAGAGAGAGAGAGAGAGAGAGAGACAGAGAGAGAGACAGAGAGAGAGAGACAGAGAGAGAGAGACAGACAGAGAGAGAGAGAGAGAGAGAGAGAGGGAGAGAGGGAGAGAGGAGAGAGGAGAGAGGGAGAGAGAGAGAGAGAGAGAGAGAGAGAGAGAGAGAGAGAGAGAGAGAGAGAGAGAGAGATAAAACACACGGCACCATAGACATGCACATACAATTTCCAGCAAACCAAAACATCCCCCAAACACATTTAATCTGTTCTTTAAAGGTTCCCAGAATGTTCCCTTAGGTTGTGGGAACAGTGTGATGATGTCACAAAAGATGTTCTCAAAACCTGTTCAGTTGTGCGGATGATTCTACAATGTTTCTTTTAGGGTGCAAAAAAAAACATTCACCTGATGTCACAAGAACATTCCGGAACACATTTCATTACTTCAGTCTAATAACATTCAGGACACAGAACGCAGTTTCTGAGTTACTCAAATGTTCTCATCCTCTTCGAATGCTGTGTACTGTTACACTGTATTTTAGGATTGTCTTCATGTGTTGAAAGTTGGATTTTTCTGTAAATAACTAGTATTCTTGTGTATTCATGTACTTCTTAAATAGAACTCAGAACCTTCCAACTAAATAAGGAAACAATTTGATTTTAATCAAAACACAAATTTTAATACCCTTAAAAATGATGATAAATAATAAATATACAAAAAAACTAATTCAGGTTCAATGCAATAATTTTTTTATGGATAACATTTTCTGTGCTGTCTTCTTCAACAGGATCTTAATTTAGCCCCTTCAAGAACGCAAATACAGTTGTAACTTATTTTTTTAAACTTATTTTGTACATAATGTTGCTGCTACCGTCTCTTATGACAGAAAATAACTTCTGGACATCAGAACAGCGATTACTCACCTCGAACTGGAAGAAGCTTTTTTTTTTCTTTTTTTTTTTAGTACAACGAGAAGGATATACTGCTTTCCTGGGAACAGGCCCAAATCCCTGTCATTTGCGTGAAGAAAAGACTGAGGAAAAGAGGAAGCAGGCTGCCTTCTGTGAATCTGTAGGCGAGAGAGTTAACTCCCACTTTCCATCAATTCTACTGGCTAACGTGCAATCATTGGAAAATAAAATTGATGACCTACGATTACGATTATCCTCCCAACTGGACATTGAGAACTGTAATGTCCTATGTTTTACTGAGTCGTGGCTGAACGACGACACAGATAATATAGAGCTGGCGGGATTTTAAATTCACCGGCAGAACAGAGAAGCTACGTCTGGTAAGACGAGGGATGGGGGTGTGTGTCTATTTGTCAATAACAGCTGGTGCGCAATGTCTAATATTAAAGAAGTCTCGAGGTATTGCTCGCCTGAGGTAGAGAACCTCATGATAAGCTGTAGACCACACTATCTACCAAGAGAGTTCTCATCTGTTTTATTCGTAGCCATCTATTTACCACCACAGAACAAAGCTTGCATTAAGACCGCTCTCAACCAACTATATATATATATATATATATATATATATATATATATATATATATATATATATATATATATATATACCACCTTGTTGTGGGCCTACAATATGGTCATCAAATGCAAATCGCCATTCAATCATCATGGGATGTATTTCAATCAACTTTCTTATGCATTAAGGAGCTAGAATTGTGTGTGCTGAGAATGTTTTGGTAATGTTCCTGGAATGTTGTGGTAATGTTCCTGGAATGTTGTGGTAATGATCCTGGAATGTTGTGGTAATGTTCCTGGAATGTTGTGGTAATGTTCCTGGAATGTTGTGGTAATGCTGTTTGATTCAGAGTCCTCTGTCTCTGTACAACCCTGTGTGGATGAACCAGTGAGAGCTGGTCAAACTTTTAGCTTTTTGCCATTCTCAGTGCAGGTGGTACATAAAGCCCTGAAATCCTTAGATCAGAGAAAGCCTTATGTCTGTTAAATTGTCTGTCTTTAATGGTGGGCCCCAAGACTCTGTACTTGGTCCTCTCTTATTCACTATTTATATAAATGATTTAGACAAAAATGTCCAAAATGCGAAACTTAATTTTTATGCTGATGATACTGTTATTTACTGTTGTGCCTCGTCTCTCACAAAAGCTTTCCAGAGCTTGCAAACTGCTTTTTATACTGTTCAATATACCTTTTGTCAATTGAAGCTTATCCTCAATACTGACAAAACTAAACGAATTGGTGTTTTCTAATGCAAGAAATAGACCTCTGAACCTTTCATCTATTACTACCTGTCAGGGCAAGGAGATTGAGGTTGTAACCTCATATAAATATCTTGGAATTTTAATTGATGACGGCCTCTCTTTTAAATTGCATATTCAACAACTTACAAAAAAATTGAAGCTGAAATTGGTATTTTATTTTAGGAATAAGGCCTGTTTTTCTTTTGAAGCCAGAAGGAGGCTCGTATCAGCTACATTTATGCCTTTACTAGACTATGGGGATGTTTTATATATGAATGCTTCTTCTCAGTGTTTGAGATCAATTGACACCATGGCACTTTGAGATGTATTTTAAACTGCAAAACCCTTATGCACCACTGCACTTTGTATACCAGGGTTGGCTGGCCTTCTCTAGTCTCTCATAGGCTCAGGCACTGGTATACTTTTATTTACAAGCCATTTTGGGTTTACTACCTTTTTATTTGGGCATTTTTATTGTTCAGAAATGTGGTGGGTCGTCTCTTCGTTCGCTGGACTTTATCCTGCTAACTGTTCCAAATGTCCAAACTGAATTTGGTAAAAGCGCTTTTATGTCCTCTGCGCCATTGTCTTGGAACGCCTTACAGAATACTTTTAAACTGGAAGAACTTGTCCCGATCGGTGTTTTTAAATCACTGATGAATGATCCTGAGGCTGATTCCCTGACCTGTCAATGTTTTTAATTTGCTGTTTTTGATTTTGTTATACTCTTGTGAATTCTATGGTTTTACTAGATTGCCTGTAGTTTTTCATGTTGTTTGTCTGTGATTCTTGTAATGACTTTGCGTTGCCTATCTTGGCCAGGACGCTCTTGAAAAGGAGATTTTAAATCTCAATGAGCCCTTCCTGGTTAAATAAAGGTAAAATAAAAAATATATATATATATATAAAAAAATAAAAGGTGATATGTATATTGTGTGAACATCAATGGAATGTTATGTTACGATATGGAGGACAGAGGCTGGGATGTTTTCACCTAGAGAGGAGGAAGAAGGCCAGATTTACTAGAACAAACTGTGAGAGAGAGCAAGAAACAGAAAGAGATGTAGCAATATAAAAGTAATAAAATGGACTTATTTGGAAAGTGTGAAACATTGTGGGAATGCAGATGACTCCCGTAACCTTTAACTCAGAAAGGCTGTTCTGTTAAACATTGAATGACTGTCATCACAACTGAGCATATTCTATGTTTTGGGAACCTCTCTCTTGTAATGTACCCACACTGTTCCCACAGCCTCATGAAATGTTCTGGGAACCTCTCTCTTGTAATGTACCCACACTGTTCCCACAGCCCCATGAAATGTTCTGGGAACCTCTCTCTTGTAATGTACCCACACTGTTCCCACAGCCTCATGAAATGTTCTGGGAACCTCTCTCTTGTAATGTACCCACACTGTTCCCACAGCCTCATGAAATGTTCTGGGAACCTCTCTCTTGTAATGTACCCACACTGTTCCCACAGCCTCATGAAATGTTCTGGGAACCTTGAAATAAGGCTGTCAACATCAAAGGAGTGTTTTGTGCACCCTGAACCTGATACAATGAATGTCAGCTAATATGTTTAGTGTTTTGGGAACCTCTCTCTTGCCATATCCCCACAATGTTCCCACAACCTAAAACAAAATGTTTTAGGAAATTTTAAAGAACGTAAAAATGTGTTCTGGGAACATTCTGGGTATTTTGCATCCTAAAATAAACTTTGTAATAATCATCTGCACAACTGGACAGCTTTTGTATTTTGGGGAAATGTCTTTTGTGATGATGATCCCAACCTTTATAAGAACAGACAAAATACGTTCTGGGAACATTCTTGCAACATCAGGCGGATGTTTTGTACAAACATTGTATAATCATCACGAATGGACAGTTTTTGAGTTATGAGAACATTTGACGCAACCTAACGAATGTTCTGGGAACTTTCACTGAAGTAATTTTGGTTTGCTGGGAAAACATTACTGTTACATTGTGTTATTACATTCCCTGGAAACCTAAGGAGAACGTTTGGGGAACGTTCTGTTGCAGTTGTTTCAGATGTTGCACAACATTTAAGGTGAATGTTAGGAGAACATTCCAAGGATAATATATTTATAACATTAAAAAATATATAATAAATTGTTGTCAAAAACATTCTTTGAATATTTTGGGGATGTTATCATCCTAATATTATATGATGTTAGATAAAAACCTAACTAGAAAGTATTGGGAATGTTCCCAGTTTGCTGGGTTATGAATTCAGTTTCAACAGCTTCCCTCACATCTGATAAAGAAGCCAATCATTGTTGTTCAAGGATATTTGTTTAAGAATGTTAAAACTCTGAACACAATGAGAACATGTTCAATAGCACATTCTCTACCATTTACGTTTGAAATTATACAATAAATATTATTTCATAGTTTGGGCTTGTTTGCTGCTGGCACAGCTCCCCAAAATAGATTGTAAAATATATTTTCTTATCTTAATGGGACCACATTAATAGAGATTAAATCAATTGTTTTCTTTATGAAGGGACAATAAAGACAAATTAATTAAACTAATTTCTCTCTCTCTCTCTCTCTCTCTCTCTCTCCCTCCCTCTCTCTATCCACCCCTCTCTCACTTTCCCTCCATCCATCCAACTCTCTCTCTCTCTCTCTCTCGGTTCATCAGACCTCAGTCCGTTCCCAGGCCAGTTTGATCGTCAGTTCCCGGGTCTCCCCTCTCTGACGGAGTCTCGTTTTTCCAGTCCCAGAATGCACTACCCCACCACCTTCACCTACACCCCTCCCGTCACCGCCGCCATGTCGCTAGGCTCCACCCACTACCACACCTACCTGCCCCCTCCCTACCCCGGTTCCGCCCAAAGTCAGAGTGCACCCTTCCAAACCAGCAGTACTCCCTATCTTTACTATGGAGCCTCCTCTGGGTCGTACCAGTTCTCCATGGTTCCCGGGGGGGACCGCTCACCCTCCAGGATGGTTCCTCCCTGCACCAGCGCCTCCACCGGCAGCTCCCTGGCTAACCCTAACCTGCCCAGCCAAGGTGGGGGAGAGGGGGCGGTGGAGGGGGACGGGAGTCACAGCAACTCCCCCACTGTACTCAACCCTGCTGGGGGGCGCATGGACGAAGCTGTCTGGAGACCCTACTGAGGAGTTGGAATAGATGAAGGAGGCGGAACACGAGGAGGAAGAAGAGGAGGAAGATGAGGAGAAGAGGAGGAAGAGGAGGATGAAGAGAAGGAGGAAAGGAGAGGAGGCCCGAAGAAAGTAGGTGTGACAATGTAACTGATGTCATGGTTTTTAAAGCACAAATCCTTTTGAAAAGGGAGTTGTTGAGTTGCGATGAATAAACACCAGTGTCTCCTGCATCTGGAAATATACTCTGAGATAAAATGACAAAAGAAACAAAAGTAATGACTAGTATGAACCTGTCTGGAGGAATGTGCTGTGGCCAGACAGACAGACACTACAAAGGGATCTCGTCTCTTCTCAGCATCAATGAGACACAAACATAAACAATTATGGTAGACTGCCGGCCCCAGTGGAGAAGACATTATATTACTAAAGTATTACCGCATAGTAATCATAGTACTACAATATTACTATATAGTACTATACCATAATACTATAATACTACTATATAGTACTATACCATAGTACTACAATACTACTATATAGTACTATATCATAGTACTACAATATTACTATATAGTACTATACCATAATACTATAATGCTACTATATAGTACTATATCATAGTACTACAATATTACTATATAGTACTATACCATAATACTACAATACTACTATATAGTACTATATCATAGTACTACAATACTACTATATAGTACTATGCCATAGTACTACAATACTACTATATAGTACTATATCATAGTACTACAATATTACTATATAGTACTATACCATAATACTATAATACTACTATATAGTATTATATCATAGTACTACAACACTACTATATAGTACTATATCATAGTACTACAATACTACTATATAGTACTATACCATAGTATTACAATACTACTATATAGTACTATATCATAGTACTACAGTACTACTATATAGTACTATACCATATTACTACACTACTACTATATAGTACTACAATACTACTATATAGTACTATGTCATAGTACTACAATACTCCAGTATCATCATCCACAGCCTACATGACAATTATTCAGGCTATTTGAGGCAGACGGCTTGTTTTGGATTTCTATAAGGCTTTTAGCTGAGCATGTTATGTACTAGGACTATATAACAGGACTATATAACAGGACTATATAACAGGACTATATAACAGGACTATATAACAGGACTATATAACAGGACTATATAACAGGACTACATGACAGGACTATATAACAGGACTATATGACAGGACTATATAACAGGACTATATAACAGGACTATATGACAGGACTATATGACAGGACTATATAACTGGACTATATAACAGGACTATATAACAGGACTATATAACAGGACTATATAACAGGACTATATGACAGGACTATATAACTGGACTATATAACAGGACTATATAACAGGACTATATAACAGGACTATATAACAGGACTATATAACAGGACTATATAACAGGACTATATAACAGGACTATATAACAGGACTATATAACAGGACTATATAACAGGACTATATAACAGGACTATATAACAGGACTATATAACAGGACTATATAACAGGACTACATGACAGGACTACATAACAGGACTATATAACAGGACTATGTAACAGGACTATATAACAGGACTATATAACAGGACTATATAACAGGACTATATGACAGGACTATATAACAGGACTATATAACAGGACTATATGACGGGACTATATAACAGGACTATATAACAGGACTATATAACAGGACTATATAACAGGACTATATAACAGGACTATATAACAGGACTATATGACAGGACTATATAACAGGACTATATAACAGGACTATATGACAGGACTATATAACAGGACTATATAACAGGACTATATAACAGGACTATATAACAGGACTATATAACAGGACTATATAACTGGACTATATGACAGGACTACATGACAGGACTACATAACAGGACTATATAACAGGACTATATAACAGGACTATATAACAGGACTATATAACAGGACTATATAACAGGACTATATAACAGGACTACATAACAGGACTACATGACAGGACTATATGACAGGACTATATAACAGGACTATATAACAGGACTATATAACAGGACTATATAACAGGACTATATAACAGGACTATATAACAGGACTATATAACAGGACTGTATAACAGGACTGTATAACAGGACTGTATAACAGGACTATATAACAGGACTATATAACAGGACTATATAACAGGACTATATAACAGGACTATATAACAGGACTATATAACTGGACTATATGACAGGACTACATGACAGGACTACATAACAGGACTATATAACAGGACTATATAACAGGACTATATAACAGGACTATATAACGGGACTATATGACGGGACTATATAACAGGACTATATAACAGGACTATATAACAGGACTATATAACAGGACTATATAACAGGACTATATAACAGGACTATATGACAGGACTATATAACAGGACTATATAACAGGACTATATGACAGGACTATATAACAGGACTATATAACAGGACTATATAACAGGACTATATAACAGGACTATATAACAGGACTATATAACAGGACTATATAACTGGACTATATGACAGGACTACATGACAGGACTACATAACAGGACTATATAACAGGACTATATAACAGGACTATATAACAGGACTATATAACAGGACTATATAACAGGACTATATAACAGGACTATATAACAGGACTATATAACAGGACTATATAACAGGACTATATAACAGGACTATATGACAGGACTATATAACAGGACTATATAACAGGACTATATAACAGGACTATATAACAGGACTACATGACAGGACATCACTGAGTAGCAAAAGAGGACAGGAACATTTATGCTACCATGGTGATGACAGTCACACGTGTTACCATAGTGATGATGAGAGTCACGTGTATGTTATTGTGTGGTGGTATGAACAGCAAGTTTGCTTTAAAATGTCTGTACACTCATTTTATATCCATGAATTAAATTGGTATATTATTTGTGAAAAGATGATGTGGGTTGAGGAGTTTTAACTTATGAAGACATAAATGATGTAATGTATTTGTTAACTTGAGGGTAAAATCGTAATCTGAATATTTTTGATGCATGTGTTTGTCTACGTTTCATTAGATCCGCTCTGTCTCTCTTTTTCATTCAAAGATGTCTATTTTTAACATGTTGTAAGTTTAAACATCCTCTCCAAAGAGAATGAAAAAAATCATTTTGCTCTGTAAAATAATAATGATTTTGTCTGAATGATGACATCGTTGTGCGTACAGTAACTTCCTTAACGAGCAACAACATGACCGAATTCAACACCGAGCTCTGACTTCACACAGCAACAACATGACCGAATTCAACACTGAGCTCTGACTTCACACAGCAACAACATGACCGAATTCAACACCGAGCTCTGACTTCACACAGCAACAACATGACCGAATTCAACACCGAGCTCTGACTTCACACGGCAACAACATGACCGAATTCAACACCGAGCTCTGACTTCACACGGCAACAACATGTATTACGCCGTCGAACCACCGACAACTTGTTACTTCAATCAGGAAGGTACATTTTTGTCACAATGAAACGGTTCAAATCCCCGGAGCCGACAAGGTGAAAAATCTGTCTCAGTGCCCTTGAGCATGGCACTTAACCCTACAGTGCCTTGCGAAAGTATTCGGCCCCCTTGAACTTTGCGACCTTTTGCCACATTTCAGGCTTCAAACATAAAGATATAAAACTGTATTTTTTTGTGAAGAATCAACAACAAGTGGGACACAATCATGAAGTGGAACGATATTTATTGGATATTTCAAACTTTTTTAACAAATCAAAACTGAAAAATTGGGCGTGCAAAATTATTCAGCCCCTTTAAGTTAATACTTTGTAGCGCCACCTTTTGCTGCGATTACAGCTGTAAGTCGCTTGGGGTATGTCTCTATCAATTTTGCACATCGAGAGACTGAAATGTTTTCCCATTCCTCCTTGCAAAACAGCTCTAGCTCAGTGAGGTTGGATGGAGAACATTTGTGAACAGCAGTTTTCAGTTCTTTCCACAGATTCTCGATTGGATTCAGGTCTGGACTTTGACTTGGCCATAACACCTGGATATGTTTATTTTTGAACCCTTCCATTGTAGATTTTGCTTTATGTTTTGGATCATTGTCTTGTTGGAAGACAAATCTCCATCCCAGTCTCAGGTCTTTTGCAGACTCCATCAGGTTTTCTTCCAGAATGGTCCTGTATTTGGCTCCATCCATCTTCCCATCAATTTTAACCATCTTCCCTGTCCCTGCTGAAGAAATGCAGGCCCAAACCATGATGCTGCCACCACCATGTTTGACAGTGGGGATGGTGTGTTCAGGGTGATGAGCTGTGTTGCTTTTGCGCCAAACATAACGTTTTGCATTGTTGCCAAAAAGTTCAATTTTGGTTTCATCTGACCAGAGCACCTTCTTCCACATGTTTGGTGTGTCTTCCAGGTGGCTTATGGCAAACTTTAAACAACACTTTTTATGGATATCTTTAAGATATGGCTTTCTTCTTGCCACTCTTCCATAAAGGCCAGATTTGTGCAATATACGACTGATTGTTGTCCTATGGACAGAGTCTCCCACCTCAGCTGAAGATCTCTGCAGTTCATCCAGAGTGATCATGGGCCTCTTGGCTGCATCTCTGATCAGTCTTCTCCTTGTATGAGCTGAAAGTTTAGAGGGACGGCCAGGTCTTGGTAGATTTGCAGTGGTCTGATACTCCTTCCATTTCAAAATTATCGCTTGCACAGTGCTCCTTGGGATGTTTAAAGCTTGGGAAATCTTTTTGTATCCAAATCCGGCGTTAAACTTCTTCACAACAGTTTCTCGGACCTGCCTGGTGTGTTCCTTGTTCTTCATGATGCTCTCTGTGCTTTTAACGGACCTCTGAGACTATCACAGTGCAGGTGCATGTATACGGAGACTTGATTACACACAGGTGGATTGTATTTATCATCATTAGTCATTTAGGTCAACATTGGATCATTCAGAGATCCTCACTGAACTTCTGGAGAGAGTTTGCTGCACTGAAAGTAAAGGGGCTGAATAATTTTGCACGCCCAATTTTTCAGTTTTTGATTTGTTAAAAAAGTTTGAAATATCCAATAAATGTCGTTCCACTTCATGATTGTGTCCCACTTGTTGTTGATTCTTCACAAAAAAATACAGTTTTATATCTTTATGTTTGAAGCCTGAAATGTGGCAAAAGGTCGCAAAGTTCAAGGGGGCCGAATACTTTCGCAAGGCACTGTAATTGCTACAGAGGCACTTTACAATGGTGACCCTGGTCCTGAGCCCACCACCTGTGCTTGTCAGGGGGATTTGGGATATCACATTTTCATTAGACACTTGAGTGTAAGCACCCCCAAAATTATTATTATTATTATTATACAAAAGCAATATTTATAGTTACTGACACAGGTACACGGATACACAGATATACAGAATCACAGATATACAGATACACAGATACACAGATACACATGTACACAGATACACAGATACACATGTACACATGTACACAGATACACAGATACACAGATACACAGATACACATGTACACATGTACACAGATACACAGATACACAGATACACAGATACACAGATACACAGGTACACATGTACACATGTACACAGATACACAGATACACAGATACACATGTACACATGTACACAGATACACAGATACACAGATACACATGTACACATGTACACATGTACACAGATACACAGATACACATGTACACATGTACACAGATACACAGATACACAGATACACAGATACACATGTACACACGTACACAGATACACAGATACACATGTACACATGTACACAGATACACAGATACACAGATACACAGAATCACACGTACACAGATACACAGATACACAGATACACATGTACACAGATACACAGATACACAGATACACAGAATCACACGTACACAGATACACAGATACACAGATACACATGTACACACGTACACAGATACACAGATACACAGATACACAGATACACAGAATCACACGTACACAGATACACAGATACACAGATACACAGATACACAGATACACAGAATCACACGTACACAGATACACAGATACACAGATACACAGATACACAGATACACAGAATCACAGAATCACACGTACACAGATACACAGATACACAGATACACAGATACACATGTACACACGTACACAGATACACAGATACACAGAATCACACGTACACAGATACACAGATACACAGATACACAGATACACAGATACACAGAATCACACGTACACAGATACACAGATACACAGATACACAGATACACAGAATCACACGTACACAGATACACATGTACACACGTACACAGATACACAGATACACATGTACACACGTACACAGATACACAGATACACAGAATCACACGTACACAGATACACAGATACACAGATACACAGATACACAGAATCACACGTACACAGATACACAGATACACAGATACACATGTAGGCCAAAGATCAAGATGGTTGTGCCAGGCTTTTTGGTGTCCACAACACACAGTACTGTATGGTGTAGCTGGTCAGCATGAACACCTCATCCTGCCTGGCTTCACACTCAGTTCAATATGAGTCACATACATACACTCTCTACATTAACAATCACATACACTCTCTATATTAACAATCACATACACTCTCTATATTAACAATCACATACACTCTACATTAACAATCACATACACTATCTACATTAACAATCACATACACTCTCTATATTAACAATCACATACACTCTCTACATTAACAATCACATACACTATCTATATTAACAATCACATACACTCTCTATATTAACAATCACATACACTCTCTATATTAACAATCACATACACTCTCTATATTAACAATCACATACACTCTCTACATTAACAATCACATACACTCTCTACATTAACAATCACATACACTATCTACATTAACAATCACATACACTCTCTACATTAACAATCACATACACCATCTATATTAATTAACAATCACATACACTCTCTACATTAACAATCACATACACTCTCTACATTAACAATCACATACACTATCTATATTAATTAACAATCACATACACTCTCTATATTAACAATCACATACACTCTCTACATTAACAATCACATACACTATCTACATTAACAATCACATACACTCTCTACATTAACAATCACATACACTCTCTACATTAACAATCACATACACTCTCTACATTAACAATCACATACACTATCTATATTAATTAACAATCACATACACTCTCTACATTAACAATCACATACACTCTATATTAACAATCACATACACTCTCTACATTAACAATCACATACACTCTCTATATTAACAATCACATACACTCTCTACATTAACAATCACATACACTATCTACATTAACAATCACATACACTCTCTACATTAACAATCACATACACTCTCTACATTAACAATCACATACACTCTCTATATTAACAATCACATACACTCTCTATATTAACAATCACATACACTCTCTATATTAACAATCACATACACTATCTACATTAACAATCACATACACTCTCTATATTAACAATCACATACACTATCTACATTAACAATCACATACACTCTCTACATGAACACTTACATACACTCTCTATATTAACAATCACATACACTCTCTACATTAACACTCACATACACTCTCTACATGAACACTTACACACACTCTCTACATTAACAATCATATACACTATCTACATTAACAATCACATACACTATCTACATTAACAATCACATACACTCTCTACATGAACACTTACATACACTCTCTACATTAACACTTACACACACTCTCTACATTAACAATCATATACACTATCTATATTAATTAACAATCACATACACTCTCTACATTAACAATCACATACACTATCTATATTAATTAACAATCACATACACTCTCTACATTAACAATCACATACACTATCTATATTAATTAACAATCACATACACTCTCTACATTAACAATCACATACACTCTCTACATTAACAATCACATACACTATCTATATTAATTAACAATCACATACACTCTCTACATTAACAATCACATACACTATCTATATTAATTAACAATCACATACACTCTCTACATTAACAATCACATACACTATCTATATTAATTAACAATCACATACACTCTCTACATTAACAATCACATACACTCTCTACATTAACAATCACATACACTATCTATATTAATTAACAATCACATACACTATCTACATTAACAATCACATACACTATCTACATTAACAATCACATACACTCTCTACATTAACAATCACATACACCATCTATATTAATTAACAATCACATACACTCTCTACATTAACAATCACATACACTCTCTACATTAACACTCACATACACTCTCTACATGAACACTTACACACACTCTCTACATTAACAATCATATACACTATCTACATGAACAATCACATACACTCTCTACATTAACAATCACATACACTCTCTACATTAACAATCACATACACTATCTATATTAATTAACATTCACATACACTCTCTACATTTACAATCACATACACCATCTATATTAATTAACAATCACATACACTCTCTACATTAACAATCACATACACCATCTATATTAATTAACAATCACATACACTCTCTACATTAACAATCACATACACTCTCTATATTAACAATCACATACACTCTCTATATTAACAATCACATACACTCTCTACATTAACAATCACATACACCATCTATATTAATTAACAATCACATACACTATCTATATTAACAATCACATACACTCTCTATATTAACAATCACATACAGGGTTGCAAACTTGAGGTAGCTTTTCCAAAATTCCCGGTTTTCCAGATATCCAGAGTGAAAGATTGGGACAGAATGAGCAGGAGATCCTGGAATTTGTAACACGATTCCCATTCCTACAGTATGTTCACACCTGTCAATCGTTATATGAGATTTACAAGGACTTGGTGTTCGGCATCTGTTAACAGCACGACCTGTTACCGACCTGTTACCGACCTGTTACCCACCTGTTACCCACCTGTTACCCACCTGTTACCGACCTGTTACCGACCTGTTACCGACCTGTTACCCACCTGTTACCCACCTGTTACCCACCTGTTACCGACCTGTTACCGACCTGTTACCGACCTGTTACCGACCTGTTACCGACCTGTTACCTGTTACCGACCTGTTACCGACCTGTTACCGACCTGTTACCGACCTGTTACCGACCTGTTACCGACCTGTTACCGACCTGTTACCGACCTGTTACCGACCTGTTACCGACCTGGTGTTTTGTGCTGCAGAGGACTTTCTGAAGTAGTATCTTGGTGTCTAACACTTAAAAGCACAAGAGTAAAATATTATATATATTTTTTTCTTTCATTTATTAATTAATTTATAATCCTCCCACTGTTGTTAAAAATATTATTATTTTGATTTGTTTTTAAGTCTGGATCAAAATGTTTTTTTTTTCTTTGAGTTAATTTATTATTATTTTCTTGCTGTTATGTTCTATTTCAGTGTCGCAGTAGTATCTGACCACAGTCCAGTATTCCTCATGTTAGGACGTTACCATAACAACACAGAGAGAAGATGTTTCCAGTCATCTTACTAAACCCATGTGACTGGAGGTGATGGATGATACATTCCATACAGGACTGTCTGTCTGTCTGTCTGTCTGTCTGTCTGTCTGTCTGTCTGTCTGTCTGTCTGTCTGTCTGTCTGTCTGTCTGTCTCTCTGTGGGGTTAGTGGGTTGATTGCTGCTGTCACAGTCACATACTGTGGAGAACACTTAGCCTAAGGTGTCATTGACATTAGAATAGATCTGATCCAATAAGGCTAATGGCATTCAGGTTATGTCTCTGTCCCTAATTACACCCTATTCCCTATGTAGTCACTACTTTAGACCAGTGTTCTGTCCCTAATTACACCCTATTCCCTATGTAGTCACTACTTTAGACCAGTGTTCTGTCCCTAATTACACCCTATTCCCTATGTAGTCACTACTTTAGACCAGTGTTCTGTCCCTAATTACACCCTGTTCCCTATGTAGTCACTACTTTAGACCAGTGTTCTGTCCCTAATTACACCCTATTCCCTATGTAGTCACTACTTTAGACCAGTGTTCTGTCCCTAATTACACCCTGTTCCCTATGTAGTCACTACTTTAGACCAGTGTTCTGTCCCTAATTACAACCTATTCCCTATGTAGTCACTACTTTAGACCAGTGTTCTGTCCCTAATTACACCCTGTTCCCTATGTAGTCACTACTTTAGACCAGTGTTCTGTCCATAATTTCACCCTATTCCCTATGTAGTCACTACTTTAGACCCCCCCCTCCCACCCTCAGAACAGCCTCAATCTGTCAGGGTCATGGACTCTACAAGGTGTAGAAAGCGTTTCCACAGGGATGCTGGCCCCATGTTGACTCCAATGCTTCCCACAGTTGTGTCAAGTTGGCTGGATGTCCTTTGGGTGGTGGACCGTTCTTGATTCACATGGAAAACCCAGCAGCGTTCGGTCAGAGGGAAGGGAAGTCAACATGTTTCTCTCTCAGCAGGCTGAGTCTCAAATGGCACCCTATTCCCTATATAGTGCACTACTTTAGACCAGCCAAATGGCACCCTATTCCCAAAGTAGTGCACTACTTTAGACCAGCCAAATGGCAACCAATTCCCAAAATAGTGCACTACTTTAGACCAGCCAAATGGCAACCTATTCCCAAAATAGTGCACTACTTTAGACCAGCCAAATGGCACCCTATTCCCTATATAGTGCACTACTTTAGAACAGAGCCCATAGGGAAATGGACTATGTACTATGTATGTTTATTACAACACAACAACCAATGACATATAAAGTCCATCTGACCCTAAACCTTCCCTCTGATCCTTACCCTTCCCTCTGACCCTAACCCTTCCCTCTGACCCTAACCCTTCCCTCTGACCCTAACCCTTCCCTCTGACCCTAACCCTTCCCTCTGATCCTAACCCTAACCCTTCCCTCTGATCTTAACCCTTCAATCTGACCCTAACCCTAACCCTTCCCTCTGACCCTAACCCTTCCCTCTGACCCTAACCCTTCCCTCTGATCCTAACCCTAACCCTTCCCTCTGATCTTAACCCTTCCCTCTGACCCTAACCCTAACCCTTCCCTCTGACCCTAACCCTTCCCTCTGATCCTAACCCTTCCCTCTGATCCTAACCCTTCCCTCTGATCCTAACCCTTCCCTCTGACCCTAACCCTAACCCTTCCCTCTGACCCTAACCCTTCCCTCTGACCCTAACCCTTCCATCTGACCCTAACCCTTCCATCTGACCCTAACCCTTCCCTCTGACCCTAACCCTTCCCTCTGACCCTAACCCTTCCCTCTGACCCTAACCCTTCCCTCTGATCCTAACCCTAACCCTTCCCTCTGACCCTAACCCTTCCCTCTGACCCTAACCCTTCCCTCTGATCCTAACCCTAACCCTTCCCTCTGACACTAACCCTTCCCTCTGACCCTAACCCTTCCCTCTGACCCTAACCCTTCCCTCTGATCCTAAACCTTCCCTCTGATCCTAACCCTTCCCTCTGACCCTAACCCTTCCCTCTGACCCTAACCCTAACCCTTCCCTCTGATCCTAACCCTTCCCTCTGATCCTAACCCTTCCCTCTGACCCTAACCCTTCCCCCTGACCCTAACCCTTCCCTCTGACCCTAACCCTTCCCTCTGACCCTAACCCTTCCCTCTGATCCTAAACCTTTCCTCTGATCCCAAACCTTCCCCCTGATCCTAACCCTTCCCTGTGAACCTAACCCTTCCTTCTGACCCTAACCCTTCCCTCTGACCCTAACCCTTCCCTCTGACCCTAACCCTTCCCTCTGACCCTAACCCTAACCCTTCCCTCTGATCCTAACCCTTCCCTCTGACCCTAACCCTTCCCTCTGACCCTAACCCTTCCCTCGGACCCTAACCCTTCAATCTGACCCTAACCCTTCCCTCTGACCCTGACCCTAACCCTTCCCTCTGACCCCAACCCTTCATTCTGTTACGCTTTGTGTTTCTGTGTTGTCTTTTGGTTTTACAACAAAAGGTCAGCTACTTCCCTGTATAAACAACATGCTGACCAGATGATTATTTCATAATGATTGGCTGATTTTTCGGTCCAGCGTCCATAACAAGTTAACATGATGTGTTTTTGTGTTGTCTATGTTCTGTCACTTCTCTCACCAGGCCCCGTCAGGTGGTGTTAGAGGCTTTGGAGACTTTCAGAAAGATCTCTCATCTACTCTGGTCTCCTCTGTAGTTGACTGGTCTCCTCTGGTCTCCTCTGTAGTTGACTGGTCTCCTCTGGTCTCCTCTGTAGTTGACTGGTCTCATCTGTAGTTGACTGGTCTCGTCTGTAGTTGACTGGTCTCCTCTGTAGTTGACTGGTCTCCTCTGTAGTTGACTGGTGTCCTCTGTAGTTGACTGGTCTCCTCTGTAGTTGGCTGGTCTCCTCTGTAGTTGCCCGGTCTCCTCTGGTCTCCTCTGTAGTTGACTGGTCTCCTCTGTAGTTGGCTGGTCTCCTCTGGTCTCCTCTGCGGTTGACTGGTCTCCTCTGGTCTCTTCTGTAGTTGACTGGTCTCCTCTGGTCTCCTCTGTAGTTGACTGGTCTCCTCTGGTCTCTTCTGTAGTTGACTCGTCTCCTCTGGTCTCTTCTGTAGTTGACTGGTCTCCTCTGGTCTCCTCTGTAGTTGACTGGTCTCCTCTGGTCTCTTCTGTAGTTGACTCGTCTCCTCTGGTCTCCTCTGTAGTTGACTGGTCTCGTCTGTAGTTGACTGGTCTCCTCTGTAGTTGACTGGTCTCCTCTGTAGTTGACTGGTCTCCTCTGGTCTCCTCTGTAGTTGACTGGTCTCCTCTGTAGTGTACTAGTCTCCTCTGGTCTCCTCTGTAGTTGACTGGTCTCCTCTGGTCTCCCCTGTAGTTGACTGGTCTCCTCTGTAGTTGACTGGTGTCCTCTGTAGTTGACTGGTCTCCTCTGTAGTTGGCTGGTCTCCTCTGTAGTTGCCCGGTCTCCTCTGGTCTCCCCTGTAGTTGACTGGTCTCCTCTGTAGTTGGCTGGTCTCCTCTGGTCTCCTCTGCAGTTGACTGGTCTCCTCTAGTCTCTTCTGTAGTTGACTGGTCTCCTCTGGTCTCTTCTGTAGTTGACTGGTCTCCTCTAGTCTCCTCTGTAGTTGATTGGTCTCCTCTGGTCTCCTCTGTAGTTGACTTGTCTCCTCTGGTCTCCTCTGTAGTTGACTGGTCTCCTCTGTAGTTGACTGGTCTCCTCTGTAGTTGACTGGTCTCGTCTGTAGTTGACTGGTCTCCTCTGTAGTTGACTGGTCTCCTCTGGTCTCTTCTGTAGTTGACTGGTCTCCTCTGTAGTTGACTGGTCTCCTCTGGTCTCCTCTGTAGTTGACTGGTCTCCTCTGGTCTCCTGTGGTCTCTTCTGTAGTTGACTGGTCTCCTCTGTAGTTGACTGGTCTCCTCTAGTCTCCTCTGTAGTTGACTGGTCTCCTCTGGTCTCCTCTGTAGTTGACTGATCTCCTCTGGTCTCCTCTGTAGTTGATTGGTCTCCTCTGGTCTACTCTGTAGTTGACTGGTCTCCTCTGGTCTCCTCTGTAGTTGACTGGTCTCCTCTAGTCTCCTCTGTAGTTGACTGGTCTCGTCTGTAGTTGACTGGTCTCCTCTGTAGTTGACTGGTCTCCTCTGTAGTTGACTGGTCTCCTCTGCTCTCCTCTGGTCTCTTCTGTAGTTGACTGGTCTACTCTGTAGTTGACTGGTCTCCTCTGGTCTCCTGTGGTCTCTTCTGAAGTTGACTGGTCTCCTCTGTAGTTGACTGGACTCCTCTGGTCTCTTCTGTAGTTGACTGGTCTCCTCTGTAGTTGACTGGTCTCTTCTGTAGTTGACTGGTCTCCTCTGTAGTTGACTGGTCTCCTCTGGTCTCCTGTGGTCTCTTCTGTAGTTGACTGGTCTCCTCTGTAGTTGACTGGTCTCCTCTAGTCTCTTCTGTAGTTGACAGGTCTCTGGTCTCCTCTGTAGTTGACTGGTCTCCTCTGGTCTCCTCTGTAGTTGACTGGTCTCCTCTGGTCTCCTCTGTAGTTGACTGGTCTCCTCTGGTCTCCTCTCTAGTTGATTGGTCTCCTCTGGTCTACTCTGTAGTTGACTGGTCTACTCTGTAGTTGACTGGTCTCCTCTGGTCTCCTGTGGTCTCCTCTGTAGTTGACTGGTCTCCTCTGTAGTTGACTGGACTCCTCTGGTCTCTTTTGTAGTTCACTGGTCTCCTCTGTAGTTGACTGGTTTTCTACACAGGTGCAAATATATCCTCTCGTCAGAAGCCCTGTTTACACCTGTTTCTAACATGCAGCCTTCATCCTGACCTTGTCATGATTTTGTCCTGATCTTGTCCATTTACACTTATTAGATCAGATCACAATGCATCTTTTAACTGTCTACTCCTTTCTAAAAATGTGGGCACAATCAGAATGTGGATAAAATCAAGACATGGGACACATGTTAGCACCAGATATAAACGGAGCTTTAGTGTGGTATAGTTCATCTCAGTCAATCTGTCATTTGGACAAAGAGCTTTTTTCAAAAGGGACAATCAAGATGACAACAGTGAGTGAAATTGGCAATGTGATTGTACATTTTTATGTTTTTAAGAATAAAATGATTTTATTACTGCTGTGTGTTTTCATTCATTCCTCCTGTGTTATGTCATCATTTTAGAGTAGACAGTGGTTCGGGCGTTGGACTAGTAACCGAAAGGTTGCAAGTTCAAATCCCCGAGCTGACAAGGTATAAATCTGTCGTTCTGCCCCTGAACAGGCAGTTAACCCACTGTTCCTAGGCCGTCATTGAAAATAAGAATTTGTTATTTACTGACTTGCCTGGTTAAATAAAGGTAAAGTAAATAAACAGAGGTTATTTAATGTAAAGATCTTTAATACGAGGATATTTCATGTAAAGATCTTTAATAAGAGGATATTTCATGTAAAGATGTTTAATGTGAAGATGTTTAATAAGAGGATATCACATGTAAAGATATTTAATAAGAGGATATCTCATGTAGAGATGTTTAATAAGAGGATATCTCATGTAAAGATGTTTAATAAGAGGATATCTCATGTAGAGATGTTTAATAAGAGGATATCTCATGTAGAGATGTTTAATAAGAGGATATCTCATGTACAGATGTTTAATAAGAGGATATCTCATGTAGAGATGTTTAATAAGAGGATATCTCATGTAAAGATGTTTAAGAGGATATCTCATGTAGAGATGTTTAATAAGAGGATATCTCATGTAGAGATGTTTAATAAGAGGATATCTCATGTAGAGATGTTTAATAAGAGGATATCTCATGTAGAGATGTTTAATAAGAGGATATCTCATGTAGAGATGTTTAATAAGAGGATATCTCATGTAGAGATGTTTAATAAGAGGATATCTCATGTAGAGATGTTTAATAAGAGGATATCTCATGTAGAGATGTTTAATAAGAGGATATCTCATGTAGAGATGTTTAATAAGAGGATATCTCATGTAGAGATGTTTAATGTAACAATGTTTAATAAGAGGATATCTCATGTAGAGATGTTTAATAAGAGGATATCTCATGTAGAGATGTTTAATAAGAGGATATCTCATGTAGAGATGTTTAATAAGAGGATATCTCATGTAGAGATGTTTAATGTAACAATGTTTAATAAGAGGATATCTCATGTAGAGATGTTTAATAAGAGGATATCTCATGTAGAGATGTTTAATAAGAGGATATCTCATGTAGAGATGTTTAATAAGAGGATATCTCATGTAGAGATGTTTAATATGTCAGGATTTGGCCAGGGTTGTTCCGGGTTTTGGTCACTAGATGCTCCCATTGTGCTTTTTGACCTTATGTTTTTTCCCTTGTTCCCCATTATTATTTGCACCTGTGCCTCGTTTTCCCTGATTGTATTTAAACCCTTAGTTTCCCTCAGTTCTGTGCTCTGTGTTTGTATGTTAGCACCCAGCCCTAGTGTTCTGTGTATTCTTGTCGTTTCCGGTGGATGCTCTTGTGGAATCCTGTTTTTGTTTTTGAGTATCTCTTGAGGCTTTTTTGTGCTATTCCTACCACCTTTTGGATTTGCCATTTTGTATTGAAGGACTTCTCCTTTTTACTTTATTAAATACACCGTCTTAAGTACTGCTGTGTCTGCCTCATCTTCTGGGTTCTGCTGACTATTCGTGGCTCAGTTGGTTAAGTGACTGTTTCTCACTCCGGAGACCCAGGTTCGTAACCGGGTCCTGACATAATAAGAGGATGTAACGATGTAGATGGAATCTCGATGGAGCGGCAACACGTCCTGCTGGTTTCTGGTTCACATCACCTTCATCCTCCGCCTTGTCTAGTAATTACCATGACGACCTGAGAGGATCAAATCAATTAAACACACAGGAGCGTGACCCAGACACCTCTTGTATTAAAATACACCCAGAATGCCTCAGGGGAGATACACAGGAGCGTGACCCAGACACCTCGTGTATTAAAATACACCCAGAATGCCTCAGGGGAGAGACACAGGACCGTGACCCAGACACCTCTTAACTTCAATACACCCAGAATGCCTCAGGGGTAATACTGGAACCACAACACCACTGAGTTGGTGAGTCAGGTAAGAGGGAGCCATTTGACTGTGTGGGGTGATGTTTGGCAACTGTTGGTAGTTTAAAGGCCCTCCCCACACACACGTCTGCATTCTTCAAACAGGCATGATCTAGTAATTTTGCCCCAGTATTTGGTCTTCATTGAGGTCCGGAAAGGATGTGTTGACACTTGGTTATACATGCTCTCCATCAAAATGATCTAACACCCAGGCTAACAGACTGACTCCCGGGCTAACAGACTGACTCCCAGACTAACAGACTGACACCCAGGCTAACAGACTGACACCCAGGCTAACAGACTGACACCCAGGCTAACAGACTGACACCCAGGCTAACAGACTGACACCCAGGCTAACAGACTGACTCCCAGGCTAACAGACTGACAGACTGACACCCAGGCTAACAGACTGACTCCCAGGCTAACAGACTGACTCCCAGGCTAACACACTGACTCCCAGGCTAACACACTGACAGACTGACACCCAGGCTAACAGACTGACTCCCAGGCTAACAGACTGACACCCAGGCTAACAGACTGACACCCAGGCTAACAGGCTGACTCCCAGGCTAACAGGCTGACTCCCAGACTAACAGACTGACTAACAGACTGACTCCCAGGCTAACAGGCTAACTCCCAGGCTAACAGACTGACACCCAGACTAACAGACTGACACCCAGGCTAACAGACTGACTCCCAGGCTAACAGACTGACTCCCAGGCTAACAGACTGACTCCCAGGCTAACACACTGACTCCCAGGCTAACAGACTGACACCCAGGCTAACAGACTGACACCCAGGCTAACAGACTGACTCCCAGGCTAACAGGCTGACTCCCAGGCTAACAAGCTGACACCCAGGCTAACAGACTGACTCCCAGGCTAACACACTGACACCCAGGCTAACAGACTGACTCCCAGGCTAACAGACTGACTCCCAGGCTAACAGACTGACTCCCAGGCTAACACACTGGTACCCAGGCTAACACACTGGTACCCAGGCTAACAAGCTGACACCCAGGCTAACAAGCTGACTCCCAGGCTAACAGACTGACACCCAGGCTAACAGACTGACACCCAGGCTAACAGACTGACACCCAGGCTAACAAGCTGACACCCAGGCTAACAAGCTGACTCCCAGGCTAACAGACTGACACCCAGGCTAACAGACTGACACCCAGGCTAACAGGCTGACACCCAGGCTAACAGGCTGACTCCCAGGCTAACAGGCTGACTCCCAGGCTAACAGACTGACTCCCAGGCTAACAGGCTGACTCCCAGGCTAACAGGCTGACTCCCAGGCTAACAGGCTGACTCCCAGGCTAACAGACTGACTCCCAGACTAACAGACTGACTCCCAGGCTAACAGACTGACACCCAGGCTAACAGACTGACTAACAGACTAACAGACTGACACCCAGGCTAACAGACTGACTCCCAGGCTAACAGACTGACTCCCAGGCTAACAGGCTGACTCCCAGGCTAACAGACTGACTAACAGACTAACAGACTGACTCCCAGGCTAACAGACTGACTCCCAGGCTAACAGACTGACACCCAGGCTAACAGACTGACTCCCAGGCTAACAGACTGACAGACTGACACCCAGGCTAACAGACTGACACCCAGGCTAACAGACTGACACCCAGGCTAACAGACTGACACCCAGGCTAACAGACTGACTCCCAGGCTAACAGACTGACAGACTGACACCCAGGCTAACAGACTGACTCCCAGGCTAACAGACTGACTCCCAGGCTAACAGACTGACTCCCAGGCTAACACACTGACAGACTGACACCCAGGCTAACAGACTGACTCCCAGGCTAACAGACTGACACCCAGGCTAACAGACTGACACCCAGGCTAACAGGCTGACTCCCAGGCTAACAGGCTGACTCCCAGACTAACAGACTGACTAACAGACTGACTCCCAGGCTAACAGGCTAACTCCCAGGCTAACAGACTGACTCAGGCTAACAGACTGACACCCAGGCTAACAGACTGACACCCAGGCTAACAGACTGACACCCAGGCTAACAGACTGACTCCCAGGCTAACAGACTGACAGACTGACACCCAGGCTAACAGACTGACTCCCAGGCTAACAGACTGACTCCCAGGCTAACAGACTGACTCCCAGGCTAACACACTGACAGACTGACACCCAGGCTAACAGACTGACTCCCAGGCTAACAGACTGACACCCAGGCTAACAGACTGACACCCAGGCTAACAGGCTGACTCCCAGGCTAACAGGCTGACTCCCAGACTAACTAACAGACTGACTCCCAGGCTAACAGGCTAACTCCCAGGCTAACAGACTGACACCCAGACTAACAGACTGACACCCAGGCTAACAGACTGACTCCCAGGCTAACAGACTGACTCCCAGGCTAACAGACTGACTCCCAGGCTAACAGTCTGACTCCCAGGCTAACAGACTGACTCCCAGGCTAACAGACTGACACCCAGGCTAACAGACTGACTCCCAGGCTAACAGACTGACTCCCAGGCTAACAGACTGACTCCCAGGCTAACAGACTGACACCCAGGCTAACAGACTGACACCCAGGCTAACAGACTGACTCCCAGGCTAACAGGCTGACTCCCAGGCTAACAAGCTGACACCCAGGCTAACAGACTGGCTCCCAGGCTAACAGACTGACACCCAGGCTAACAGACTGACTCCCAGGCTAACAGACTGACTCCCAGGCTAACAGACTGACTCCCAGGCTAACACACTGGTACCCAGGCTAACACACTGGTACCCAGGCTAACAAGCTGACACCCAGGCTAACAAGCTGACTCCCAGGCTAACAGACTGACACCCAGGCTAACAGACTGACACCCAGGCTAACAGACTGACACCCAGGCTAACAAGCTGACACCCAGGCTAACAAGCTGACTCCCAGGCTAACAGACTGACACCCAGGCTAACAGACTGACACCCAGGCTAACAGGCTGACACCCAGGCTAACAGGCTGACACCCAGGCTAACAGGCTGACTCCCAGGCTAACAGACTGACTCCCAGGCTAACAGGCTGACTCCCAGGCTAACAGGCTGACTCCCAGGCTAACAGGCTGACTCCCAGGCTAACAGACTGACTCCCAGACTAACAGACTGACTCCCAGGCTAACAGACTGACACCCAGGCTAACAGACTGACTAACAGACTAACAGACTGACACCCAGGCTAACAGACTGACTCCCAGGCTAACAGACTGACTCCCAGGCTAACAGGCTGACTCCCAGGCTAACAGACTGACTCCCAGGCTAACAGACTGACTAACAGACTAACAGACTGACACCCAGGCTAACAGGCTAACTCCCAGGCTAACAGACTGACTCCCAGGCTAACAGACTGACTCCCAGGCTAACAGACTGACTCCCAGGCTAACAGACTGACACCCAGGCTAACAGACTGACACCCAGGCTAACAGGCTGACTCCCAGGCTAACAGGCTGACTCCCAGGCTAACAGGCTGACTCCCAGGCTAACAGACTGACTCAGGCTAACAGACTGACTAACAGACTGACTCCCAGGCTAACAGGCTAACTCCCAGGCTAACAGACTGACTCCCAGGCTAACAGACTGACTCCCAGGCTAACAGACTGACACCCAGGCTAACAGACTGACTAACAGACTAACAGACTGACACCCAGGCTAACAGACTGACTCCCAGGCTAACAGACTGACTCCCAGGCTAACCGACTGACTCCCAGACTAACAGACTGACTCCCAGGCTAACAGACTGACTCCCAGGCTAACACACTGACTCCCAGGCTAACAGACTGACTCCCAGGCTAACAGACTGACACCCAGGCTAACAGACTGACACCCAGGCTAACAGACTGACTCAGGCTAACAGACTGACTCAGGCTAACAGACTGACACCCAGGCTAACAGACTGACTCCCAGGCTAACAGACTGACACCCAGGCTAACAGACTGACACCCAGGCTAACAGACTGACACCCAGGCTAACAGACTGACTCAGGCTAACAGACTGACTCAGGCTAACAGACTGACACCCAGGCTAACAGACTGACTCCCAGGCTAACAGACTGACACCCAGGCTAACAGACTGACACCCAGGCTAACAGACTGACTCCCAGGCTAACAGACTGACACCCAGGCTAACAGACTGACACCCAGACTAACAGACTGACTCCCAGGCTAACAGACTGACACCCAGACTAACAGACTGACTCCCAGACTAACAGACTGACTCCCAGGCTAACAGACTGACACCCAGACTAACAGACTGACACCCAGGCTAACAGAGTGACACCCAGACTAACAAGCTGACACCCAGACTAACAAGCTGACACCCAGGCTAACAGAGTGACACCCAGACTAACAAGCTGACACCCAGACTAACAAGCTGACACCCAGGCTAACAGACTGACACCCAGGCTAACAGACTGACACCCAGGCTAACAGACTGACTCAGGCTAACAGACTGACTCAGGCTAACAGACTGACTCAGGCTAACAGACTGACTCAGGCTAACAGACTGACACCCAGGCTAACAGACTGACTCAGGCTAACAGACTGACTCAGGCTAACAGACTGACTCAGGCTAACAGACTGACTCCCAGGCTAACAGACTGACACCCAGGCTAACAGACTGACACCCAGACTAACAGACTGACTCCCAGGCTAACAGACTGACACCCAGACTAACAGACTGACTCCCAGACTAACAGACTGACTCCCAGGCTAACAGACTGACACCCAGACTAACAGAGTGACACCCAGGCTAACAGAGTGACACCCAGACTAACAAGCTGACACCCAGACTAACAGGCTGACACCCAGGCTAACAGAGTGACACCCAGACTAACAAGCTGACACCCAGACTAACAAGCTGACACCCAGGCTAACAGACTGACACCCAGGCTAACAGACTGACACCCAGGCTAACAGACTGACACCCAGGCTAACAGACTGACTCAGGCTAACAGACTGACTCAGGCTAACAGACTGACACCCAGGCTAACAGACTGACACCCAGGCTAACAGACTGACACCCAGGCTAACAGACTGACTCAGGCTAACAGACTGACTCAGGCTAACAGACTGACTCAGGCTAACAGACTGACTCCCAGGCTAACAGACTGACTCCCAGGCTAACAGACTGACTCCCAGGCTAACAGACTGACAGACTGACAGACTGACACCCAGACTAACAGACTGACACCCAGACTAACAAGCTGACACCCAGGCAACCAGGCTTGTAACTCCTCTTTCAGAAATTCAACAGATGAGCAATACTGCTCTCTGCCGGAAAGAAGAGTGAACTGCAGTGTAATCATCATTGCGGCCACTGGGGGGTGATGGTACTCCATCAACACAATTCGAAATCTATCTATATATCTGTCTATACATCTATCTATACATCTATCTATATATCTATATATCTATCTATATATCTGTCTATACATCTATATATATATCTGTCTATACATCTATATATATATCTGTCTATACATCTATCTATACATCTATCTATATATCTATATATCTATCTATATATCTGTCTATACATCTATCTATACATCTATCTATACATCTATCTATATATCTATATATCTATATATCTATCTATCTATGAGTATATCTATCCTCCTCCCTCTCTCTCCATCCCACTTCTCCCTCTCTCCTTCCCTCCTCTCTCTCTCCTTCCCTCCTCTCTCTCCCCTTCCCACCTCTCCCTCTCTCCTTCACTCCTCTCTCTCCTTCTCTCCCCTCTCTCTCCTTCCCTCCTCCCCCTCTCTCCTTCCCTCCTCTCCCTCTCTCCTTCCCACCACTCCTTCCCTCCTCCTCTCTCCTCTTCTCTCCCTTCAGTCTCCTTCCCACCTCTCCCTCTCTCCTTCCCTCTTCTCCCTCCCTCCTTTGTTGGACTGGGAAACATATGTTTACATTGCCAAAGCAAATGAATAGATAATAAACAAATTAATAAAGACATTTCAAATGTCATATTACGTCTATATACAGTGTTGTAATGATGTGCAAATAGTTCAAGTACAAAAGGGAAAATAAATAAGCATAAATATGGGTTGTATTTACAATGGTGTTTGTTCTTCACTGGTTGTCCGTGTCTTTTCAACAGGTCACACATCTTGCTGCTGTGATGTCACACTGTGGTATTTCACCCAGTGGATATGGGGGTTTATCAAAATTAGATTTGTTTTCCAATTCTAGATTTGTTAATTATTTTTCTTTGTTAAGTAATTATGTGCTTGTTTTCTCATGATTTGGTTTGGTCTAATTGTGCTGCTGTCCTGCTCTGTGGGGTGTGTTTGTGAACAGAGCCCCAGGACCAGCTTGCTTAAGGGACTCTTCTCCAGGTTCATCTCTCTGTAGATGATGGCTTTGTTATGGAAGGTTTGGGAATCGCTTCCCATTGGATAATCCAGTGGGTTCTGGTCGTCTTTAATAGTTGATTCTGAGATTTGTATTTGATCGTGTATATGTTTTTGCTATTTGTTATTTGTTATAGAGCCAAAAAGATCGGAGAAGTGGTATACCCATCTCCATTTTGGACAGATAACTCTTTGTGTTGTTGTTTGTTTAGTGTTTTCCTGTTTTCCCAGAAGTGGTTAGAGTCTATAGATTCTTCAATTACATTGAGCTGATTTCTGACTTGCTGTTCCTTCTTTTTCCGTAGTGTATTTCTGTATTGTTTTAGTGATTCACCACAGGTTGTCATGGTTTCACCTGTCGCCAGAGGACAGCAGAGACCGTCCTAGAGACATTAACCACACTCGGGTTGTCATGGTTACACCTGTCACCAGAGGACAGCAGAGGCCGTCCTAGAGACATTAACCACACTCGGGTTGTCATGGTTACACCTGTCACCAGAGGACAGCAGAGGCCGTCCTAGAGACATTAACCACACTTGGGTTGTCATGGTTTCACCTGTCACCAGAGGGCGGCAGAGACCGTCCTAGAGACATTAACCAGTGGTGGACCTGGTTATAGAGGCTGTTCGAGTCCAGGGTGGAGTGGTGGACCTGGTCATAGAGGGTGTTCTAGTCCAGGGTGGACCTGGTCATAGAGGCTGTTCTAGTCCAGGGTGGACCTGGTCATAGAGGCTGTTCTAGTCCAGGGTGGACCTGGTCATTGATGCTGTTCTAGTCCATGGTGGACCTGGTCATAGAGGCTGTTCTAGTCCAGGGTGGACCTGGTCATAGAGGCTGTTCTAGTCCAGGGTGGACCTGGTCATAGAGGCTGTTCTAGTCTAGGGTGGACCTGGTCATAGAGGCTGTTCTAGTCCAGGGTGGACCTGGTCATAGAGGCTGTTCTAGTCCAGGGTGGACCTGGTCATAGATGCTGTTCTAGTCCATGGTGGACCTGGTCATAGAGGCTGTTCTAGTCCATGGTGGACCTGGTCATAGAGGCTGTTCTAGTCCAGGGTGGACCTGGTCATAGAGGCTGTTCTAGTCCAGGGTGGACCTGGTTATAGAGGCTGTTCGAGTCCAGGGTGGAGTGGTGGACCTGGTCATAGAGGGTGTTCTAGTCCAGGGTGAACCTGGTCATAGAGGCTGTTCTAGTCCAGGGTGGACCTGGTCATAGAGGCTGTTCTAGTCCAGGGTGGACCTGGTCATAGAGGCTGTTCTAGTCCAGGGTGGACCTGGTCATAGAGGCTGTTCTAGTCCATGGTGGACCTGGTCATAGAGGCTGTTCTAGTCCAGGGTGGACCTGGTCATAGAGGCTGTTCTAGTCCAGGGTGGACCTGGTCATAGAGGCTGTTCTAGTCCAGGGTGGACCTGGTCATAGAGGCTGTTCTAGTCCAGGGTGGACCTGGTCATAGAGGCTGTTCTAGTCCAGGGTGGACCTGGTCATAGAGGCTGTTCTAGTCCAGGGTGGACCTGGTTATAGAGGCTGTTCGAGTCCAGGGTGGAGTGGTGGACCTGGTCATAGAGGGTGTTCTAGTCCAGGGTGAACCTGGTCATAGAGGCTGTTCTAGTCCAGGGTGGACCTGGTCATAGAGGCTGTTCTAGTCCAGGGTGGACCTGGTCATAGAGGCTGTTCTAGTCCAGGGTGGACCTGGTCATAGAGGCTGTTCTAGTCCAGGGTGGACCTGGTCATAGAGGCTGTTCTAGTCCATGGTGGACCTGGTCATAGAGGCTGTTCTAGTCCAGGGTGGACCTGGTCATAGAGGCTGTTCTAGTCCAGGGTGGACCTGGTCATAGAGGCTGTTCTAGTCCAGGGTGGACCTGGTCATAGAGGCTGTTCTAGTCTAGGGTGGACCTGGTCATAGAGGCTGTTCTAGTCCAGGGTGGACCTGGTCACAGAGGCTGTTCTAGTCCAGGGTGGACCTGGTCATAACTTCCTGTATACACCAGCCTTGTCAACTTCCTGTATACACCAGCCTTGTCAACTTCCTGTATACAACAGCCTAGTCAACTTCCTGTATACACCAGCCCAGTCAACTTCCTGTATACACCAGCCTATTCAACTTCCTGTATACACCAGCCCAGTCACCTTCCTGTATACACCTTCCCAGTCTCCCAGTCAACTTCCTGTATACACCATCCCAGTCAACTTCCTGTATACACCAGCCTAGTCAACTTCCTGTATACACCATCCCAGTCAACTTCCTGTATACACCATCCCAATCAACTTCCTGTATACACCATCCCAGTCAACTTCCTGTATACACCATCCCAATCAACTTCCTGTATACACCATCCCAGTCAACTTCCTGTATACACCAGCCCAGTCAACTTCCTGTATACACCATCCCAGTCAACTTCCTGTATACACCATCCCAGTCAACTTCCTGTATACACCATCCCAGTCAACTTCCTGTATACACCATCCCAATCAACTTCCTGTATACACCAGCCCAGTCAACTTCCTGTATACACCATCCCAGTCAACTTCCTGTATACACCTTCCCAGTCAACTTCCTGTATACACCATCCCAGTCAACTTCCTGTATACACCATCCCAATCAACTTCCTGTATACACCAGCCCAGTCAACTTCCTGTATACACCATCCCAGTCAACTTCCTGTATACACCATCCCAGTCAACTTCCTGTATACACCATCCCAGTCAACTTCCTGTATTCCCCAGTCTCCCAGTCAACTTCCTGTATACACCATCCCAATCAACTTCCTGTATACACCATCCCAATCAACTTCCTGTATACACCAGCCCAGTCAACTTCCTGTATACACCAGCCCAGTCAACTTCCTGTATACACCATCCCAGTCAACTTCCTGTATACACCCTCCCAGTCAACTTCCTATATACACCATGCCAATCAACTTCCTGTATACACCAACCCAGTCAACTTCCTGTATACACCAGCCCAGTCAACTTCCTGTATACACCAGCCTATTCAACTTCCTGTATACACCAGCCCAGTCACCTTCCTGTATACACCTTCCCAGTCTCCCAGTCAACTTCCTGTATACACCAGCCCAGTCAACTTCCTGTATACACCAGCCTAGTCAACTTCCTGTATACACCATCCCAGTCAACTTCCTGTATACACCATCCCAATCAACTTCCTGTATACACCATCCCAGTCAACTTCCTGTATACACCATCCCAATCAACTTCCTGTATACACCATCCCAGTCAACTTCCTGTATACACCATCCCAGTCAACTTCCTGTATACACCATCCCAATCAACTTCCTGTATACACCAGCCCAGTCAACTTCCTGTATACACCATCCCAGTCAACTTCCTGTATACACCATCCCAGTCAACTTCCTGTATACACCAGCCCAGTCAACTTCCTGTATACACCATCCCAGTCAACTTCCTGTATACACCATCCCAGTCAACTTCCTGTATACACCAGCCCAGTCAACTTCCTGTATACACCAGCCCAGTCAACTTCCTGTATACACCAGCCCAGTCAACTTCCTGTATACACCATCCCAGTCAACTTCCTGTATACACCATCCCAATCAACTTCCTGTATACACCAGCCCAGTCAACTTCCTGTATACACCATCCCAGTCAACTTCCTGTATACACCATCCCAATCAACTTCCTGTATACACCAGCCCAGTCAACTTCCTGTATACACCAGCCCAGTCAACTTCCTGTATACACCAGCCCAGTCAACTTCCTGTATACACCAGCCCAGTCAACTTCCTGTATACACCATCCCAATCAACTTCCTGTATACACCAGCCCAGTCAACTTCCTGTATACACCATCCCAGTCAACTTCCTGTATACACCATCCCAGTCAACTTCCTGTATACACCATCCCAGTCAACTTCCTGTATACACCAGCCCAGTCAACTTCCAACATGGATCCTTTCTTAGACAATGTAGAAAACATTGCTAAGAAGATAGATAATGATTTCAGGGATTTTTGTGATGATGAGTTATCTGAAATTGAGATAAAAGACTATTAAAAGCCTTAAGGACAATAGGTCCCCTGGAAATGATGGTTTAACAAACAAGTTTTATAAAGCATTCAATGATAAATTGATTCCTTTCATTCTTGCTATGTTTCAAGAATCAATAGAAAAAGGGGCGTCACCAGCTTCCTTGAAGCGAGGTGTAATTACTGATTCCCAAACATAATAAGGATAGTCTTTATAGAGACAAGTGGAGAGTCATTAGCCTGTTGAATAACGATGGGAAATTATTTGCCCTCTTATTTGCTAAGAGGTTGAAACAAGGCTTGCATCATATTCAAGGTTTGCTCCAGTTTCAACTGTTCTGCCTTATTATTATTCAACCATGCTGGTCGTTTATGAACATTTGAACATCTTGGCCATGTTCTGTTATAATCTCCACCCGGCACAGCCAGAAGAGGACTGGCCACCCCACATAGCCTGGTTCGTCTCTAGGTTTCTTCCTAGGTTTTGGCCTTTCTAGGGAGTTTTTCCTAGCCACCGTGCTTCTACACCTGCATTGTTTGCTGTTTGGGGTTTTAGGCTGCGTTTCTGTACAGCACTTTGAGATATCAGCTGATGTACGAAGGGCTTTATAAATACATTTGATTTGATATAATTGATGAAGAATAATCTGGTTTTGGTCGACACATTCGTAATAACATCAGGTTGATCTGAGATATGATTGACTGTAATGACCTCATCCTTGATGATAGTTGTCTTATGTTTGTTGCTTTTTATAAAGTGTTTGACGCTGAAGAACATGAGTTTATGTTCAAAGGAATATGTTTTTTGGGGTTTGGTGACTTTTTCTTTTTAAGCAGTCTAAATGTTATATCGTGGTTGTACTGGCCGTCTCCAAAGGGATATTTCAAAGTATTTCAGTACTTGGAAAGGAATTGAAACGGTCAACTGGCTGATACCACCCTATTTTTGAGACAGGAACGAGGTTTCGAAAGCAGTTTCCTGAAGACATTTTCAGTTTCAGGTCTGAAAATGAATATCAGTAAGTCAGTCTTATTTCCACTCAAGGATTGTGTTTTACAGGAAGTAAACGGTATCCCAATTAAAGACCAGGTTACTTATCTTGGAATTGTTATATGCAAGGATGAAAAACAAAGGAGTGAATTAAACTTTAACCCCATAATTGCGAAAACAAAGAAGATATTGAACCTCTGGTTTCTGAGAGATATTTCGTTATACGGTTTTATTATCCAAAGCTGGAGGGTTATCCAGATCGGCTTATGTCTCGCTATCACTTGACTTACCCCCTACAATTGTAAAGGACTTAGATAAGATTCTTTATCATTTGATTTGGAGGAATAAGCCTCACTATCTACGGAAATGTATTCTCAGTAATACCCAAGAACAAGGAGGTCTTGAGGTTGTAGATTTCAATACTCTAAATAATATTTTTTAAATAAATAGGTTTCTAAACTATATTAAGAACCAGAACAGTATCTGGATTTTTTTAATTTTACCTTTATTTAACTAGGCAAGTCAGTTAAGAACAAATTCTTATTTTCAATAACAGCCTAGGAACAGTGGGTTAACTGCCTGTTCAGGGGCAGAACGACAGATTTGTACCTTGTCAGCTCGGGGGTTTGAACTTGCAACCTTGCGGTTCCTAGTCCAATGCTCTAACCACTAGGCTACCCTGCCACCCCTGAGTATTTATTTGACTCTGTTGGTGGTTTAGAATTTCTGCTTTGATGTCATTTTGATGTCGATAAAATCCCAGTAAAATTGGCCAAATACCATAAGCAGGCAATTTTAGCTTGGATGTTAGTGTATAAACCCAATGTTTCCCCTCACAGATACTTTCTATGGCACAACAAAGATATACGATTTAAAAATAAGTCTCTGGTTTGAGAATGAAAGGATTTTAGTTGGTCAGTTTCCATGAATGAGGATGGATATCAACTCTCATGTGGGGAATTACTTGATCAATTTAGAATTCCAATAACCCCAAAAGCATATTCAATTGTTTTTGATGCGATTCCAAGGGGGATTGTATATATTTTTTAATTCCTATGTGGTTGATGTAAGTAACAGATTTACATGAAAATATATTAATATTTACATCCTCAAAGATAAATGTAGTAATAAACAGATTAGTAATATTGTTTGTGATACTACATTGCCACCAGAAAGATGTTTTTGGTTGAATATATACAATGGAGGAGGGCATGGACAATGGCTAACACATACTGTAACAGTAACAAGGTAACGGAACTTTCCATGGTGACAAGGTAACGGAACTTTCCATGGTGACAAGGTAAAGGAACTTTCCATGGTAACAAGGTAACAGAACTTTCCATGGTAACAAGGTAACGGAACTTTTCATGGAAACAAGGTAACGGAACTTTCCATGGAAACAAGGTAACGGAACTTTCCATGGTAACAAGGTAATGGAACTTTCCATGGTAACAAGGTAACGGAACTTTCCATGGTAACAAGGTAAAGGAACTTTCCATGGTAACAAGGTAACGGAACTTTCCATGGTAACAAGGTAACGGAACTTTCCATGGTAACAAGGTAACGGAACTTTCCATGGTAACAAGGTAACGGAAATTTCCATGTAACGAGGTAACGGAACTTTCTACGGTAACAAGGTAACGGAACTTTCCACGGTAACGAGGTAACGGAACTTTCCACTGTAACAAGGTAACGGAATTTTCCATGGTAACAAGGTAACGGAACTTTCCATGTAATGAGGTAACGGAACTTTCTACGGTAACAAGGTAACGGAACTTTCCATGGTAACAAGGTAACGGAACTTTCCATGGTAACAAGGTAACGGAACTTTCCATGGTAACAAGGTAACGGAACTTTCCATGGTAACAAGGTAAAGGAAGTCTAATTTAAAATGTTACATAGAATTAAGAGACAGGAATGATAAACATGTTTTGTAAAGATTCAAGCTGAATATTGAATATATCTTTGATTTATGTGTAATGGAGAAGGAGACCATTTTTCTTCAATTTTTACCCGTATTTGGGATTGATATACAGAACTTTGTTACAAAGAAAACCGGTTGTACAATGGACTGGTTTTAATGTGATTTATTTCAGAACTTCTGACATTGATAAAGATGTAATATGTTTAATTAAACTGCTAATGATATCAGGTACATTTCATATTTGCAAATTGTCTAATTCAAAACCTAACTTTCTTCACTTTATAAATGAATTTAAACAATATGGCACTACTTTAACCTAAATGAAAAACAAAAAAGCAATTAAAACTTGTATTATTAATGAATATGATTTGTTTGTTTAGGATTCCTGGCCATGTAAAGAGTTTGTATGTATGCTTGTTTGCATGTGATTATTCCTCTTTTGTTTATTGATATTTGCTCATAAAAACAAATAAAAAATAACATCGCCTACAAGTGTGATCTGGGATTTCTATTGAAGAGTTTAGTCTATCTGTACAATGTCCTGTCTTTGTCCGGAGCGTATTCATTCATAATTATGGGTCCGCTGCGGTAGTGAGATTTTCGAAAGGAGTTCCCGAAATACAGCGACTCTATTGGTCCCAGTCTACACAGGCAGTCTTCCGGTAGCGTGATCTGTGTTCGAAGCGTAAGGGGACACACACTTGCTACCAGCACCGAGACGGAGCTGACGCCCCTGCGACGAAAATGACAACGGTAGGGCTGCCCTGTTTGTTATGATGTCTAGCGTGGGTTAATATGGTCTTGACGTTGCTCTAAAACTACCCTGCCACTAGTGTTCTCCTTGACTCATGTACTTTAACATGCTGACAGGCTCGCTCTCGGTTGGTTGCTAACTAAATAACTACTTGAAGGTTGTGCCCCGTAGCAAGCTTGCTGTGTGTGTGCTTTCATTTACGAAATGATCGAGCTCTGTCGAGGGAGGAACTGTTGTTTTTATTTTTTTTACATATTGTGTATATGTATTTATTCTGAACACTTCCGTTTGTTGGCAATGTCCAATTCTTGCGTATTTTTTTCTTCTTCAAAATACTGATTTATGTTCACTTAGCTGGACAGGCAAACGCCGCCGAGTACTACACTGTAAACCAATCAAAACTCGTACTATCCATGGTATTTTCTCTGCTGATCACGTCTGCCAATCAGGTTGTCCGTTTCTAAGTAGACCGCTGGTGACCTATCCAAAGAGTAGTATTCGGCTCATTTGACTTACTCGGATCTTTTCGACTTGTTAAATAATTTTTTTTTAAATGGTTCTTTTTCCAAATTTAACTAGGCAAGTCAGTTAAGAACAATTTATTATTTACAATGACGGCCTACCCCAGCCAAACCAGGACTACGCTGGGCCAATTGTGCACTGCACTATGGGAGTACCAAACACGGCTGGATGTGATACAGCCTGGATTCATACCAGGGACTGTAGTGACGCCTCTTGCACTGAGATGCAGTGCCTTAGACCGCTGTGCCACTCTGGAGCCCAAGAATGACTAATTGTGTTAATTTGAGTCAGGAATGACCAGAACACGCAGGAATATGGCACCAGAGAGCTGCCAAAAGGTTGAATTAACATTTAGTTAGTATCTTAAGAAAAGCCAAGCGTGAAACGTAAATGTGAAATTTAGTTTGACTGGAGCCAGGAGCGGGCCTAGTTTGACAGGAGCCAGGGGCGGGCCTAGTTTGACTGCAGTGGGGCGGGCCTAGTTTGACTGCAGGGGGGTGAGCCTAGTTTGACTGCAGGGGGGCGGGCCTAGTTTGACTGGAGCCAGGGGCAGGCCTAGTTTGACTGGCGCTAGGGGCGGGCCTAGTTTGACTGGAGCCAGGGGCGGGCCTAGTTTGACTGGAGCCAGGGGCGGGCCTAGTTTGACTGGAGCCAGGGGCGGGCCTAGTTTGACTGGAGCCAGGGGCGGGCCTAGTTTGACTGGAGCCAGGGGCGGGCCTAGTTTGACTGCAGTGGGGCGGGCCTAGTTTGACTGGAGCCAGGGGCGGGCCTAGTTTGACTGCAGTGGGGCGGGCCTAGTTTGACTGGAGCCAGGGGCGGGCCTAGTTTGACTGGAGCCAGGGGCGGGCCTAGTTTGACTGGAGCTAGGGGCGGGCCTAGTTTGACTGGAGCTAGGGGCGGGCCTAGTTTGACTGGAGCTAGGGGCGGGCCTAGTTTGACTGGAGCTAGGGGCGGGCCTAGTTTGACTGGAGCTAGGGGCGGGCCTAGTTTGACTGGAGCCAGGGGCGGGCCTAGTTTGACTGGAGCCAGGGGCGGGCCTAGTTTGACTGGAGCTAGGGGCGGGCCTAGTTTGACTGGAGCTAGGGGCGGGCCTAGTTTGACTGGAGCCAGGGGCGGGCCTAGTTTGACTGCAGCTAGGGGCGGGCCTAGTTTGACTGGAGCCAGGGGCGGGCCTAGTTTGACTGGAGCCAGGGGCGGGCCTAGTTTGACTGCAGTGGGGCGGGCCTAATTTGACTGGAGCCAGGGGCGGGCCTAGTTTGACTGGAGCCAGAGGCGGGCCTAGTTTGACTGGAGCTAGGGGCGGGCCTAGTTTGACTGGAGCTAGGGGCGGGCCTAGTTTGACTGGAGCTAGGGGCGGGCCTAGTTTGACTGGAGCTAGGGGCGGGCCTAGTTTGACTGGAGCTAGGGGCGGGCCTAGTTTGACTGCAGCTAGGGGCGGGCCTAGTTTGACTGGAGCCAGGAGCGGGCCTAATTTGACTGCAGTGGGGCGGGCCTAGTTTGACTTCAGGGGGGTGATCCTAGTTTGACTGCAGGGGGCGGGCCTAGTTTGACTGCAGCGAGGAGCGGGGCGGGCCTAGTTTGACTGCAGGGGGGCGGGCCTAGTTTGACTGCAGCAAGGAGCAGGGCGGGCCTAGTTTGACTGCAGGGGGGCGGGCCTAGTTTGACTACAGGGGGGTGAGCCTAGTTTGACTGCAGGGGGGCGGGCCTAGTTTGACCGGAGCCAGGGGCGGGCCTAGCTTGACCGGAGCCAGGGGCGGGCCTAGCTTGACCGGAGCCAGGGGCGGGCCTAGCTTGACCGGAGCCAGGGGCGGGCCTAGTTTGACGGCCGCTGTTACTTTTTAAAGTAATACTTCCCTACGTCTCGATGCAGAGCGGCAGTGAAAAGAGAAAGACAGATGCTGTGTTTTACTCTGAAGGCTGACTTGATTTTTTATTTTTTTTTAAAGCGGTAGCGTGTACTGTTGACGTGAACGTGGCACGCTGAATCCCAACGAATCAATCCTGGATGCTCGCGTTGTAAAAAGCAGAGAGGAAAAGAGTGGTGACGGCCAGCGGAGGAGCTAAAGAACTGGAAAAGCCTCCCGCTTCATTTAAGCCTCATGGAGCATTTTGGCTTCCCTGTCAGATATGATGGCTACGCACCGTAATGGTGTTGTCCAATGTGCCACAAGAAATCCGTATTATCATGGAAATACATGGAGCGTGGCCACACATTTTTAAGTGTCATCACCCTGGTGTGTCAGTGACAGGAGCCAACTCAGCCAAGAGACAACTACTCACCGCGGCATTTAAGCAGCCCTTTGTTGCAGAATCAGACCACGTTAAAGCCGTCACCAAATCTATTGGGATGTTTATCTCTGCAGACATGAGGCCATACTCTGCTGTGGAAAACAAAGGGTTTCAAATATGGTGAAAGTGCTTGAGCCACGCTAGGAAATCCCCTGGCGCACCCACTTCAGTATGAAGATAGTGCCAGAACGTTAGGAACAGGAACAGATTGAAATTGTGGACGAATCATCCAAAGGCATCCTCTCTTGCCCTCGTCACAGACTGGTGGACCTCCAGGGTAACAGGAAGCTATGTGACTGTTCACTAGGCCACAGACTGGTGGACCTCCAGGGTAACAGGAAGCTATGTGACTGTTCACTAGGCCACAGACTGGTGGACCTCCAGGGTAACAGGAAGCTATGTGACTGTTCACTAGACCACAGACTGGTGGACCTCCAGGGTAACAGGAAGCTATGTGACTGTTCACTAGACCACAGACTGGTAGACCTCCAGGGTAACAGGAAGCTATGTGACTGTTCACTAGACCACAGACTGGTGGACCTCCAGGGTAACAGGAAGCTATGTGACTGTTCACTAGACCACAGACTGGTAGACCTCCAGGGTAACAGGAAGCTATGTGACTGTTCACTAGACCACAGACTGGTGGACCTCCAGGGTAACAGGAAGCTATGTGACTGTTCACTAGACCACAGACTGGTGGACCTCCAGGGTAACAGGAAGCTATGTGACTGTTCACTAGACCACAGACTGGTAGACCTCCAGGGTAACAGGAAGCTATGTGACTGTTCACTAGGCCACAGACTGGTAGACCTCCAGGGTAACAGGAAGCTATGTGACTGTTCACTAGGCCACAGACTGGTGGACCTCCAGGGTAACAGGAAGCTATGTGACTGTTCACTAGACCACAGACTGGTGGACCTCCAGGGTAACAGGAAGCTATGTGACTGTTCACTAGACCACAGACTGGTGGACCTCCAGGGTAACAGGAAGCTATGTGACTGTTCACTAGACCACAGACTGGTGGACCTCCAGGGTAACAGGAAGCTATGTGACTGTTCACTAGACCACAGACTGGTGGACCTCCAGGGTAACAGGAAGCTATGTGACTGTTCACTAGACCACAGACTGGTGGACCTCCAGGGTAACAGGAAGCTATGTGACTGTTCACTAGGCCACAGACTGGTAGACCTCCAGGGTAACAGGAAGCTATGTGACTGTTCACTAGACCACAGACTGGTGGACCTCCAGGGTAACAGGAAGCTATGTGACTGTTCACTAGACCACAGACTGGTAGACCTCCAGGGTAACAGGAAGCTATGTGACTGTTCACTAGACCACAGACTGGTGGACCTCCAGGGTAACAGGAAGCTATGTGACTGTTCACTAGGCCACAGACTGGTGGACCTCCAGGGTAACAGGAAGCTATGTGACTGTTCACTAGACCACAGACTGGTGGACCTCCAGGGTAACAGGAAGCTATGTGACTGTTCACTAGACCACAGACTGGTGGACCTCCAGGGTAACAGGAAGCTATGTGACTGTTCACTAGACCACAGACTGGTGGACCTCCAGGGTAACAAGAAGCTATGTGACTGTTCACTAGACCACAGACTGGTAGACCTCCAGGGTAACAGGAAGCTATGTGACTGTGACTGTTCACTAGACCACAGACTGGTAGACCTCCAGGGTAACAGGAAGCTATGTGACTGTTCACTAGACCACAGACTGGTGGACCTCCAGGGTAACAGGAAGCTATGTGACTGTTCACTAGACCACAGACTGGTAGACCTCCAGGGTAACAGGAAGCTATGTGACTGTTCACTAGACCACAGACTGGTGGACCTCCAGGGTAACAGGAAGCTATGTGACTGTTCACTAGGCCACAGACTGGTGGACCTCCAGGGTAACAGGAAGCTATGTGACTGTTCACTAGACCACAGACTGGTGGACCTCCAGGGTAACAGGAAGCTATGTGACTGTTCACTAGACCACAGACTGGTGGACCTCCAGGGTAACAGGAAGCTATGTGACTGTTCACTAGACCACAGACTGGTGGACCTCCAGGGTAACAGGAAGCTATGTGACTGTTCACTAGACCACAGACTGGTAGACCTCCAGGGTAACAGGAAGCTATGTGACTGTTCACTAGACCACAGACTGGTGGACCTCCAGGGTAACAGGAAGCTATGTGACTGTTCACTAGACCACAGACTGGTGGACCTCCAGGGTAACAGGAAGCTATGTGACTGTTCACTAGACCACAGACTGGTGGACCTCCAGGGTAACAGGAAGCTATGTGACTGTTCACTAGGCCACAGACTGGTGGACCTCCAGGGTAACAGGAAGCAATGTGACTGTTCACTAGACCACAGACTGGTGGACCTCCAGGGTAACAGGAAGCTATGTGACTGTTCACTAGACCACAGACTGGTGGACCTCCAGGGTAACAGGAAGCTATGTGACTGTTCACTAGACCACAGACTGGTGGACCTCCAGGGTAACAGGAAGCTATGTGACTGTTCACTAGGCCACAGACTGGTAGACCTCCAGGGTAACAGGAAGCTATGTGACTGTTCACTAGACCACAGACTGGTGGACCTCCAGGGTAACAGGAAGCTATGTGACTGTTCACTAGACCACAGACTGGTAGACCTCCAGGGTAAATGTGACTGTGACTGTTCACTAGACCACAGACTGGTGGACCTCCAGGGTAACAGGAAGCTATGTGACTGTTCACTAGACCACAGACTGGTAGACCTCCAGGGTAACAGGAAGCTATGTGACTGTTCACTAGACCACAGACTGGTGGACCTCCAGGGTAACAGGAAGCTATGTGACTGTTCACTAGACCACAGACTGGTAGACCTCCAGGGTAACAGGAAGCTATGTGACTGTGACTGTTCACTAGACCACAGACTGGTGGACCTCCAGGGTAACAGGAAGCTATGTGACTGTTCACTAGACCACAGACTGGTGGACCTCCAGGGTAACAGGAAGCTATGTGACTGTTCACTAGACCACAGACTGGTGGACCTCCAGGGTAACAGGAAGCTATGTGACTGTTCACTAGACCACAGACTGGTAGACCTCCAGGGTAACAGGAAGCTATGTGACTGTTCACTAGACCACAGACTGGTGGACCTCCAGGGTAACAGGAAGCTATGTGACTGTGACTGTTCACTAGACCACAGACTGGTGGACCTCCAGGGTAACAGGAAGCTATGTGACTGTTCACTAGACCACAGACTGGTGGACCTCCAGGGTAACAGGAAGCTATGTGACTGTTCACTAGACCACAGACTGGTAGACCTCCAGGGTAACAGGAAGCTATGTGACTGTTCACTAGACCACAGACTGGTGGACCTCCAGGGTAACAGGAAGCTATGTGACTGTTCACTAGACCACAGACTGGTGGACCTCCAGGGTAACAGGAAGCTATGTGACTGTTCACTAGACCACAGACTGGTGGACCTCCAGGGTAACAGGAAGCTATGTGACTGTTCACTAGACCACAGACTGGTGGACCTCCAGGGTAACAGGAAGCTATGTGACTGTTCACTAGACCACAGACTGGTGGACCTCCAGGGTAACAGGAAGCTATGTGACTGTTCACTAGACCACAGACTGGTAGACCTCCAGGGTAACAGGAAGCTATGTGACTGTTCACTAGACCACAGACTGGTAGACCTCCAGGGAAACAGGAAGCTATGTGACTGTTCACTAGACCACAGACTGGTGGACCTCCAGGGTAACAGGAAGCTATGTGACTGTTCACTAGACCACAGACTGGTGGACCTCCAGGGTAACAGGAAGCTATGTGACTGTTCACTAGACCACAGACTGGTAGACCTCCAGGATAACAGGAAGCTATGTGACTGTGACTGTTCACTAGACCACAGACTGGTAGACCTCCAGGGTAACAGGAAGCTATGTGACTGTTCACTAGACCACAGACTGGTGGACCTCCAGGGTAACAGGAAGCTATGTGACTGTTCACTAGACCACAGACTGGTAGACCTCCAGGGTAACAGGAAGCTATGTGACTGTGACTGTTCACTAGACCACAGACTGGTGGACCTCCAGGGTAACAGGAAGCTATGTGACTGTTCACTAGACCACAGACTGGTGGACCTCCAGGGTAACAGGAAGCTATGTGACTGTTCACTAGACCACAGACTGGTAGACCTCCAGGGTAACAGGAAGCTATGTGACTGTTCACTAGACCACAGACTGGTGGACCTCCAGGGTAACAGGAAGCTATGTGACTGTTCACTAGACCACAGACTGGTGGACCTCCAGGGTAACAGGAAGCTATGTGACTGTTCACTAGACCACAGACTGGTGGACCTCCAGGGTAACAGGAAGCTATGTGACTGTTCACTAGACCACAGACTGGTAGACCTCCAGGATAACAGGAAGCTATGTGACTGTGACTGTTCACTAGACCACAGACTGGTGGACCTCCAGGGTAACAGGAAGCTATGTGACTGTTCACTAGACCACAGACTGGTGGACCTCCAGGGTAACAGGAAGCTATGTGACTGTTCACTAGACCACAGACTGGTAGACCTCCAGGGTAACAGGAAGCTATGTGACTGTTCACTAGACCACAGACTGGTAGACCTCCAGGGTAACAGGAAGCTATGTGACTGTTCACTAGACCACAGACTGGTGGACCTCCAGGGTAACAGGAAGCTATGTGACTGTTCACTAGACCACAGACTGGTAGACCTCCAGGGTAACAGGAAGCTATGTGACTGTTCACTAGACCACAGACTGGTGGACCTCCAGGGTAACAGGAAGCTATGTGACTGTTCACTAGACCACAGACTGGTGGACCTCCAGGGTAACAGGAAGCTATGTGACTGTGACTGTTCACTAGACCACAGACTGGTGGACCTCCAGGGTAACAGGAAGCTATGTGACTGTTCACTAGACCACAGACTGGTAGACCTCCAGGGTAACAGGAAGCTATGTGACTGTGACTGTTCACTAGACCACAGACTGGTGGACCTCCAGGGTAACAGAAAGCTATGTGACTGTTCACTAGACCACAGACTGGTGGACCTCCAGGGTAACAGGAAGCTATGTGACTGTTCACTAGACCACAGACTGGTAGACCTCCAGGGTAACAGGAAGCTATGTGACTGTTCACTAGACCACAGACTGGTGGACCTCCAGGGTAACAGGAAGCTATGTGACTGTTCACTAGACCACAGACTGGTAGACCTCCAGGGTAACAGGAAGCTATGTGACTGTGACTGTTCACTAGACCACAGACTGGTGGACCTCCAGGGTAACAGGAAGCTATGTGACTGTTCACTAGACCACAGACTGGTGGACCTCCAGGGTAACAGGAAGCTATGTGACTGTTCACTAGACCACAGACTGGTGGACCTCCAGGGTAACAGGAAGCTATGTGACTGTTCACTAGACCACAGACTGGTGGACCTCCAGGGTAACAGGAAGCTATGTGACTGTTCACTAGACCACAGACTGGTAGACCTCCAGGGTAACAGGAAGCTATGTGACTGTTCACTAGACCACAGACTGGTGGACCTCCAGGGTAACAGGAAGCTATGTGACTGTGACTGTTCACTAGACCACAGACTGGTGGACCTCCAGGGTAACAGGAAGCTATGTGACTGTTCACTAGACCACAGACTGGTAGACCTCCAGGGTAACAGGAAGCTATGTGACTGTTCACTAGACCACAGACTGGTAGACCTCCAGGGTAACAGGAAGCTATGTGACTGTTCACTAGACCACAGACTGGTAGACCTCCAGGGTAACAGGAAGCTATGTGACTGTTCACTAGGCCACAGACTGGTGGACCTCCAGGGTAACAGGAAGCTATGTGACTGTTCACTAGACCACAGACTGGTAGACCTCCAGGGTAACAGGAAGCTATGTGACTGTTCACTAGACCACAGACTGGTGGACCTCCAGTGTAACAGGAAGCTATGTGACTGTTCACTAGACCACAGACTGGTGGACCTCCAGGGTAACAGTAAGCTATGTGACTGTTCACTAGACCACAGACTGGTGGACCTCCAGGGTAACAGGAAGCTATGTGACTGTTCACTAGACCACAGACTGGTAGACCTCCAGGGTAACAGGAAGCTATGTGACTGTTCACTAGACCACAGACTGGTGGACCTCCAGGGTAACAGGAAGCTATGTGACTGTTCACTAGACCACAGACTGGTGGACCTCCAGGGTAACAGGAAGCTATGTGACTGTTCACTAGACCACAGACTGGTAGACCTCCAGGGTAACAGGAAGCTATGTGACTGTTCACTAGACCACAGACTGGTAGACCTCCAGGGTAACAGGAAGCTATGTGACTGTTCACTAGACCACAGACTGGTGGACCTCCAGGGTAACAGGAAGCTATGTGACTGTTCACTAGACCACAGACTGGTGGACCTCCAGGGTAACAGGAAGCTATGTGACTGTTCACTAGACCACAGACTGGTAGACCTCCAGGGTAACAGGAAGCTATGTGACTGTTCACTAGACCACAGACTGGTGGACCTCCAGGGTAACAGGAAGCTATGTGACTGTTCACTAGACCACAGACTGGTGGACCTCCAGGGTAACAGGAAGCTATGTGACTGTGACTGTTCACTAGACCACAGACTGGTGGACCTCCAGGGTAACAGGAAGCTATGTGACTGTTCACTAGACCACAGACTGGTAGACCTCCAGGGTAACAGGAAGCTATGTGACTCTTCACTAGACCACAGACTGGTGGACCTCCAGGGTAACAGGAAGCTATGTGACTGTTCACTAGACCACAGACTGGTAGACCTCCAGGGTAACAGGAAGCTATGTGACTGTTCACTAGACCACAGACTGGTAGACCTCCAGGGTAACAGGAAGCTATGTGACTGTTCACTAGACCACAGACTGGTAGACCTCCAGGGTAACAGGAAGCTATGTGACTGTGACTGTTCACTAGACCACAGACTGGTGGACCTCCAGGGTAACAGGAAGCTATGTGACTGTTCACTAGACCACAGACTGGTGGACCTCCAGGGTAACAGGAAGCTATGTGACTGTTCACTAGACCACAGACTGGTGGACCTCCAGGGTAACAGGAAGCTATGTGACTGTGACTGTTCACTAGACCACAGACTGGTGGACCTCCAGGGTAACAGGAAGCTATGTGACTGTTCACTAGACCACAGACTGGTGGACCTCCAGGGTAACAGGAAGCTATGTGACTGTTCACTAGACCACAGACTGGTGGACCTCCAGGGTAACAGGAAGCTATGTGACTGTTCACTAGACCACAGACTGGTAGACCTCCAGGGTAACAGGAAGCTATGTGACTGTTCACTAGACCACAGACTGGTGGACCTCCAGGGTAACAGGAAGCTATGTGACTGTGACTGTTCACTAGACCACAGACTGGTGGACCTCCAGGGTAACAGGAAGCTATGTGACTGTTCACTAGACCACAGACTGGTAGACCTCCAGGGTAACAGGAAGCTATGTGACTGTTCACTAGGCCACAGACTGGTGGACCTCCAGGGTAACAGGAAGCTATGTGACTGTTCACTAGACCACAGACTGGTGGACCTCCAGGGTAACAGGAAGCTATGTGACTGTTCACTAGACCACAGACTGGTAGACCTCCAGGGTAACAGGAAGCTATGTGACTGTTCACTAGACCACAGACTGGTGGACCTCCAGGGTAACAGTAAGCTATGTGACTGTTCACTAGACCACAGACTGGTGGACCTCCAGGGTAACAGGAAGCTATGTGACTGTTCACTAGACCACAGACTGGTAGACCTCCAGGGTAACAGGAAGCTATGTGACTGTTCACTAGACCACAGACTGGTGGACCTCCAGGGTAACAGGAAGCTATGTGACTGTTCACTAGACCACAGACTGGTGGACCTCCAGGGTAACAGGAAGCTATGTGACTGTTCACTAGACCACAGACTGGTAGACCTCCAGGGTAACAGGAAGCTATGTGACTGTTCACTAGACCACAGACTGGTAGACCTCCAGGGTAACAGGAAGCTATGTGACTGTTCACTAGACCACAGACTGGTGGACCTCCAGGGTAACAGGAAGCTATGTGACTGTTCACTAGACCACAGACTGGTGGACCTCCAGGGTAACAGGAAGCTATGTGACTGTTCACTAGACCACAGACTGGTAGACCTCCAGGGTAACAGGAAGCTATGTGACTGTTCACTAGACCACAGACTGGTGGACCTCCAGGGTAACAGGAAGCTATGTGACTGTTCACTAGACCACAGACTGGTGGACCTCCAGGGTAACAGGAAGCTATGTGACTGTGACTGTTCACTAGACCACAGACTGGTGGACCTCCAGGGTAACAGGAAGCTATGTGACTGTTCACTAGACCACAGACTGGTGGACCTCCAGGGTAACAGGAAGCTATGTGACTGTTCACTAGACCACAGACTGGTGGACCTCCAGGGTAACAGGAAGCTATGTGACTGTTCACTAGACCACAGACTGGTAGACCTCCAGGATAACAGGAAGCTATGTGACTGTGACTGTTCACTAGACCACAGACTGGTGGACCTCCAGGGTAACAGGAAGCTATGTGACTGTGACTGTTCACTAGACCACAGACTGGTGGACCTCCAGGGTAACAGGAAGCTATGTGACTGTTCACTAGACCACAGACTGGTGGACCTCCAGGGTAACAGGAAGCTATGTGACTGTTCACTAGACCACAGACTGGTAGACCTCCAGGGTAACAGGAAGCTATGTGACTCTTCACTAGACCACAGACTGGTGGACCTCCAGGGTAACAGGAAGCTATGTGACTGTTCACTAGACCACAGACTGGTAGACCTCCAGGGTAACAGGAAGCTATGTGACTGTTCACTAGACCACAGACTGGTGGACCTCCAGGGTAACAGGAAGCTATGTGACTGTTCACTAGACCACAGACTGGTGGACCTCCAGGGTAACAGGAAGCTATGTGACTGTTCACTAGACCACAGACTGGTGGACCTCCAGGGTAACAGGAAGCTATGTGACTGTTCACTAGACCACAGACTGGTGGACCTCCAGGGTAACAGGAAGCTATGTGACTGTGACTGTTCACTAGACCACAGACTGGTGGACCTCCAGGGTAACAGGAAGCTATGTGACTGTTCACTAGACCACAGACTGGTAGACCTCCAGGGTAACAGGAAGCTATGTGACTCTTCACTAGACCACAGACTGGTAGACCTCCAGGGTAACAGGAAGCTATGTGACTGTTCACTAGACCACAGACTGGTGGACCTCCAGGGTAACAGGAAGCTATGTGACTGTGACTGTTCACTAGACCACAGACTGGTGGACCTCCAGGGTAACAGGAAGCTATGTGACTGTTCACTAGACCACAGACTGGTGGACCTCCAGGGTAACAGGAAGCTATGTGACTGTTCACTAGACCACAGACTGGTAGACCTCCAGGGTAACAGGAAGCTATGTGACTGTTCACTAGACCACAGACTGGTGGACCTCCAGGGTAACAGGAAGCTATGTGACTGTTCACTAGACCACAGACTGGTGGACCTCCAGGGTAACAGGAAGCTATGTGACTGTTCACTAGGCCACAGACTGGTGGACCTCCAGGGTAACAGGAAGCTATGTGACTGTTCACTAGACCACAGACTGGTGGACCTCCAGGGAAACAGGAAGCTATGTGACTGTTCACTAGACCACAGACTGGTAGACCTCCAGGGTAACAAGAAGCTATGTGACTGTTCACTAGACCACAGACTGGTGGGAGATGTGAAGTCTGGTGCTACAGACACATCCCCTCTATGAGAGTCACACGGGCACAACTCAGCAGTAGCAGAGTGGAAGCGAGAGAACCCCAATAGAGATATCCCCACCGCCACAGATAATACCAAGAACGAAGTAAATGCAGTGATATAGGACTGGGGGCCACAGATATCTTGCTTTGCACATGTGATCAAGTTAGCGTCTTAAAGGGGGAATCTCAGGGAAGCAGATGGACCGTCTCCTTGGGAGGATCAGGAAGGATGTTTTCCACCGAAGCACAACAGCCGCTCACGTGCTTAAGACCAAGCAAGAAATGTTCCAGCGACCGACCCATACACCATGTCACAACAAGATGGCGCTCCAACGATTCGTCAGTGGAGTTCCATCTTGACAAGCAGGCAGCTGTATACTGGCAGACAAAGACCCTGAAAACATAAAGACCTCGTCACCTTGTCTGATGATGACGTGAAAGTGGCAGAGGAGGTCTTCCAGGTGCTCAACCCTTTCAAAACGGTTACAACCCTATTGAGCGCTGAAACTGCACCATCTGTGTCCGTGATCCTACCTCTGAAAACGAGATTCTACTATCCATGGCCCCAAATGGGGAAGACAGCACCGTCACAGATATGTCAAGTCTGCCATTAGAGAGGACCTGAACCCCAGATGTACTGCACCGGATCCAAGGTTCAAGTCCCTGCCTGTTCTAGTCCCTGCCCTACACCAGAGGACATACAGTGCCTGTTCTAGTCCCTGCCCTACACCAGAGGACATACAGTGCCCGTTCTAGTCCCTGCCCTACACCAGAGGACATACAGGGCCTGTTCTAGTCCCTGCCCTACACCAGAGGACATGCAGTGCCTGTTCTAGTCCCTGCCCTACACCAGAGGACATACAGGGCCTGTTCTAGTCCCTGCCCTACACCAGAGGACATGCAGCGCCTGTTCTAGTCCCTGCCCTACACCAGAGGACATACAGGGCCTGTTCTAGTCCCTGCCCTACACCAGAGGACATGCAGTGCCTGTTCTAGTCCCTGCCCTACACCAGAGGACATGCAGGGCCTGTTCTAGTCCCTGCCCTACACCAGAGGACATACAGTGCTTGTTCTAGTCCCTGCCCTACACTAGAGGACATACAGGGCCTGTTCTAGTCCCTGCCCTACACCAGAGGACATGCAGTGCCTGTTCTAGTCCCTGCCCTACACCAGAGGACATGCAGTGCCTGTTCTAGTCCCTGCCCTACACCAGAGGACATGCAGTGCCTGTTCTAGTCCCTGCCCTACACCAGAGGACATGCAGTGCCTGTTCTAGTCCCTGCCCTACACCAGAGGACATGCAGTGCCTGTTCTAGTCCCTGCCCTACACCAGAGGACATGCAGTGCCCGTTCTAGTCCCTGCCCTACACCAGAGGACATGCAGTGCCCGTTCTAGTCCCTGCCCTACACCAGAGGACATGCAGTGCCCGTTCTAGTCCCAAGCCCTACACCAGAGGACATGCAGTGCCTGTTCTAGTCCCTGCCCTACACCAGAGGACATGCAGTGCTTGTTCTAGTCCCTGCCCTACACCAGAGGACATGCAGTGCCTGTTCTAGTCCCTGCCCTACACCAGAGGACATGCAGTGCCCGTTCTAGTCCCTGCCCTACACCAGAGGACATACAGTGCTTGTTCTAGTCCCTGCCCTACACCAGAGGACATGCAGTGCCCGTTCTAGTCCCAAGCCCTACACCAGAGGACATGCAGTGCCTGTTCTAGTCCCTGCCCTACACCAGAGGACATACAGTGCTTGTTCTCGTCACTGCCCTACACCAGAGGATATGCAGTACCTGTTCTAGTCCCTGCCCTACACCACAGGACATAGTGCCTGTTCTAGTCCCTGCCCTACACCAGAGGACATACAGTGCCTGTTCTAGTCCCTGCCCTACACCAGAGGACATACAGTGCCTGTTCTAGTCCCTGCCCTACACCAGAGGACATACAGGGCCTGGTCTAGTCCCTGCCCTACACCAGAGGACATACAGTGCCTGTTCTAGTCCCTGCCCTACACCAGAGGACATGCAGTGCCTGTTCTAGTCCCTGCCCTACACCAGAGGACATACAGTGCTTGTTCTAGTCCCTGCCCTACACCAGAGGACATGCAGTGCCCGTTCTAGTCCCAAGCCCTACACCAGAGGACATGCAGTGCCCGTTCTAGTCCCTGCCCTACACCAGAGGACATGCAGTGCTTGTTCTAGTCCCTGCCCTACACCAGAGGACATGCAGTGCCTGTTCTAGTCCCTGCCCTACACCAGAGGACATGCAGTGCTCGTTCTAGTCCCTGCCCTACACCAGAGGACATACAGTGCTTGTTCTAGTCCCTGCCCTACACCAGAGGACATGCAGTGCCCGTTCTAGTCCCAAGCCCTACACCAGAGGACATGCAGTGATCTCACCACTAAGATTGTGGCCACTGAAGAGCTAAAAAGAGAATGACTTTAATAATAAATATAATGCAGTCTAATCTTATTCTATGCGATTGCTATTAGAATCATCAATTTTTTTATTCAATGTTATTGACACAATTATAGTTTTATTAAACAAATTATTTATTTTCATATTTCATAGATTAAGTCATTATCCATGACCACCATAGTATAGGTTTATCATTCTCTATACCTTATAGTCCAATACATTATCCATTATACCACCATAGTATTGGTTTATCATTCTCTATACCTTATAGTCCAATACATTATCCATTATACCACCATAGTATAGGTTTATCATTCTCTATACCTTATAGTCCAATACATTATCCATTATACCACCATAGTATTGGTTTATCATTCTCTATACCTTATAGTCCAATACATTATCCATGACCACCATAGTATTGGTTTATCATTCTCTATACCTTATAGTCCAATACATTATCCATGACCACCATAGTATTGGTTTATCATTCTCTATACCTTATAGTCCAATACATTATCCATGACCACCATAGTATAGGTTTATCATTCTCTATACCTTATAGTCCAATACATTATCCATGACCACCATAGTATAGGTTTATCATTCTCTATACCTTATAGTCCAATACATTATCCATTATACCACCATAGTATTGGTTTATCATTCTCTATACCTTATAGTCCAATACATTATCCATGACCACCATAGTATAGGTTTATCATTCTCTATACCTTATAGTCCAATACATTATCCATTATACCACCATAGTATTGGTTTATCATTCTCTATACCTTATAGTCCAATACATTATCCATGACCACCATGGTCAGCTGCTATTGCTAGCTATGTTCATCAGACATCACGGTTTCACAAGAGGCTGTTTGCATAGAAGCAGGCCATTGGCTGCCTCCATCACCAGGGTGTTTTGATTTGGTTCCAAGTTTAGCAGTTCAGCAAATCTGTCTTCGCAGACGGTGTTGAAATGTACTTTTTTTCTATGACAAAATGTGCAGTAATTGAAGGTGCCAACAAATGTTATAGTCATGAAAAATAATATTTTAAAAATAATATTTTACTGTCATATATATATATATTTTTTTTTAAATCAGCTCCTCCCTCGATGGGGATCGATCAACTTCACGTTATTGGGCTTGGGCTCACCACCTATTGGTTGTTAAATAAAGCCTGTTAATGCTAACCTATTTGTTGTTGCCACAGAGTGTTCAATGTCCACAGTCCAAGGCTGGCTCGCTATTTGGTCGACAGGCAGCTGTGACCCCGTTCAAACACTTAGGAAATCCTTCCTCTTGAAGTAATTACTAGTATCTGAAGAATGTAGCGACCTTAAAGGAGAAGTTTGATTTCTTACAACCAATGGAAGGGTCCAGACAACATTTTTGCGATTTCGCTTGTTTTTAAAGAACTACCCAAGAACTACCGAGCTAGAGCTAGACCTAGAGCTAGACCTAGAGCTAGAGTTAGACCTAGAGTTAGACCTAGAGTTAGACCTAGAGCTAGACCTAGAGCTAGAGTTAGACCTAGAGTTAGACCTAGACCTAGAGCTAGACCTAGAGCTAGACCTAGAGCTAGACCTAGAGCTAGAGTTAGACCTAGAGTTAGACCTAGACCTAGAGTTAGACCTAGACCTAGACCTAGACCTAGAGTTAGACCTAGAGCTAGAGTTAGACCTAGAGTTAGACCTAGAGTTAGACCTAGAGTTAGACCTAGAGTTAGACCTAGAGTTAGACCTAGAGTTAGACCTAGAGCTAGACCTAGACCTAGAGCTAGACCTAGACCTAGAGTTAGACCTAGAGCTAGAGTTAGACCTAGAGCTAGACCTAGAGCTAGAGTTAGACCTAGAGCTAGAGTTAGACCTAGAGCTAGAGTTAGACCTAGAGCTAGAGTTAGACCTAGAGCTAGAGTTAGACCTAGAGCTAGAGTTAGACCTAGAGCTAGAGTTAGACCTAGAGTTAGACCTAGAGTTAGACCTAGAGCTAGAGTTAGACCTAGAGTTAGACCTAGAGTTAGACCTAGACCTAGACCTAGAGTTAGACCTAGAGTTAGACCTAGAGTTAGACCTAGAGTTAGACCTAGAGTTAGACCTAGACCTAGACCTAGACCTAGAGTTAGAGTTAGACCTAGAGCTAGAGTTAGACCTAGAGCTAGAGTTAGACCTAGAGCTAGAGTTAGACCTAGAGCTAGAGTTAGACCTAGAGCTAGAGTTAGACCTAGAGCTAGAGTTAGACCTAGAGCTAGAGTTAGACCTAGAGCTAGAGTTAGACCTAGAGCTAGAGTTAGACCTAGAGCTAGACCTAGAGCTAGAGCTAGACCTAGAGCTAGAGTTAGACCTAGAGTTAGACCTAGAGCTAGAGTTAGACCTAGAGTTAGACCTAGAGTTAGACCTAGACCTAGAGTTAGACCTAGAGTTAGACCTAGAGTTAGACCTAGACCTAGAGTTAGACCTAGAGCTAGAGTTAGAGTTAGACCTAGAGCTAGACCTAGAGCTAGAGTTAGAGTTAGACCTAGAGCTAGAGTTAGACCTAGAGCTAGAGTTAGACCTAGAGCTAGAGTTAGACCTAGAGCTAGAGTTAGACCTAGAGCTAGAGTTAGACCTAGAGCTAGAGTTAGACCTAGAGCTAGACCTAGAGCTAGACCTAGACGCACAAAATGGAATATAAACATGTGAATAAAGTTCGGAATGACACAATTGAATATGTACAAGGAGGAAAGGTGTTGACAGTCGCTGGATCTGAGTGTTCTTTCCCAGGCTGTTTTCCTGAACAATATGTCTTCATCCAGGTTGTAATCGTGGCTTCAAATCTACACACACCAGATATTACATTTCCACCATTTTGAATCGTGTTTCCTTGTTGCAGTGTGAGGATCCCTCTGGCTACAAGCAGAAGGATGAGTTTATGGACATCCTGGAGGAGAGGAGGAGGAGCAGTGACCTAGGCCATGCCCTCCGGACCTTTACCCCCTCCCCTTACAGGGGAGCCCCTCCTCTCTCCGCGGGCGCCCTCAACAGGACGGTTCTGGAGTCACAGTACCTAAGATACGTCACCAAGGAGGTACAGTGTGGGTCCAGAACGTTCCCTGATGTACACTCAACGGGGTCAACAGGTCATTAGTGCAGTTCCTGCCCGACCACATTGCAGACACATGCAAGGCCTTACAATGGCTGGATAGGCGTTTAACCTATCAGCTAGTCATATCAATATAGCCAATCAAATACACTTTATTTGTCACATGCGCTGAATACAACAACCGTGAAATTCTTCCTAACATGCCTTTAACCAACAGTGCAGTTCAAGAAGAAGAGGCTATATACAGGGGGTACCGGTACAGAGTCAATGTGGAGGCTATATACAGGGGGTACCAGTACAGAGTCAATGTGGAGGCTATATACAGGGGGTACCGGTACAGAGTCAATGTGGAGGCTATATACAGGGGGTACCGGTACAGAGTCAATGTGGAGGCTATATATAGGGGGTACCGGTACAGAGTCAATGTGGAGGCTATATACAGGGTATTACGGTACAGAGTCAATGTGGAGGCTATATACAGGGGGTACCGGTACAGAGTCAATGTGGAGACTATATACAGGGGGTACCGGTACAGAGTCAATGTGGAGGCTATATACAGGGTGTTACGGTACAGAGTCAATAATGAGGCTCTATACAGGGGGTACCGGTACAGAGTCAGTGTGGAGACTATATACAGGGGGTACCAGTACAGAGTCAATGTGGAGGCTATATACAGGGGGTACCGGTACAGAGTCAATGTGGAGGCTATATACAGGGGGTACCGGTACAGAGTCAATGTGGAGACTATATACAGGGGGTACCGGTACAGAGTCAATGTGGAGGCTATATACAGGGTGTTACGGTACAGAGTCAATAATGAGGCTCTATACAGGGGGTACCGGTACAGAGTCAATGTGGAGGCTATATACAGGGGGTACCGGTACAGAGTCAATGTGGAGGCTATATACAGGGGGTACCGGTACAGAGTCAATGTGGAGGCTATATACAGGTTATTACGGTACAGAATCAGTGTGGAGGCTATATACAGGGGGTACCGGTACAGAGTCAATGTGGAGGCTATATACAGGGTGTTACGGTACAGAGTCAATGTGGAGGCTATATACAGGGGGTACCGGTACAGAGTCAATGTGGAGGCTATATACAGGGGGTACCGGTACAGAGTCATTGTGGAGGGGTACAGACTCGTTGAGGTAATCTGCGAAGTGACTATGCACAGATAATAAACAAACCGCGAGTAGCAGCAGTGTACAAGAGTGGAGGGGGTCAATGTAAATTGTCCAGTGACGATTTTATGATTTGTTCAGTGGTCTTATGGGAGTAGAAGCTGTTAAGGAGCCTTTTGGTCCTATACTTGGCGTTCCGGTACCGCTTGCCGTGCGTTAGAAGAGAGAGAACAACAGTCTATAACTTGAGTGACTGGAGTCTCTGACAATTTTATGGGCATTCCTCTGACACCATCTATTATATAGTTCCTGGATGGCAGGAAGCTTGGCCCCAGTGATGTCCTGGGCCGTTCGCACTACCCTCTGGTCAGATGCAGAGCAGTTCTCTGTACCTCTGTAGTGTCTTGCGGTCGGAGGCCGAGCAGTTGCCATACCAGGCGGTGATGCAACCGGTCAGGATGCTCTCGATAGTGCAGCTGTAGAACCTTTTGAGGATCTGAGGACCCATGCCAAATCTTTTCAGTCTCCTGAGGGGGAATAGGTTTTGTCGTGCCCTCTTCACAACTGTCTTGGTGTGCTTGGACCATGTTAGTTTGTTGGTGATGTGGACACCAAGGAACTTGAAACCCTCGACCCGCTCCACCACAGCCCGTCGATGTTAATGGGGCCCTGTTCGGTCCGAGACTTTTCCTGTAGTCCACGATCAGCTCCTTTTGTCTTGCTCACATTGAGGGAGAGGTTGTCCTGACACCACACTGCCAGTTCTGACCTCCTCCCTATAGGCTGACTTGTCGGTGATCAGGTCTACCACTGTTGTGTCATCAGCAAACTTATGGTGTTGGAGTCGTGTTTGGCCACGCAGTTGTGGTTGAACAGGGAGTACAGTAGAGGACTGAGCACGCACGCCTGAGGGGCCCCAGTGTTGAGGATCAGCGTCGCAAGACGTGTTGTTGCCTTTTCTTACCACCTGGGGGCGACCCGTCAGGAAGTCCAGGATCCAGTTGCAGATTGAGGTGTTTAGTACCAGAGTCCTTAGCTTAGTGATGAGCTCCGTGGGCACTATGGTGTTGAACGCTGAGCTGTAGTTATTGAACAGCATTCTCACGGGTGTTCCTTTTGTCCAGGTGTGAAAGGGCAGTGTGGACTGCGATTGAGATTGCATCATCTGTGGATCTGTTGGGGCGGTATGCGAATTGGATTGGGTCTATGGTGTTCGGAAGGATGCTCTTGATGTGAGCCATGACCAGCCTTTCAAAGCACTTCATGGCTACCGACGTTAGTTCCATGGGGCGTTAATCGTTTTAGGCAGGTTACCTTCGCTTCCTTGGGCACAGGGACTATGGTGGTGTGCTTGAAACATATAGGTATTACAGACTTGGTCAGGGAGAGGTTGAAAATGTCAGTGAAGACACGTGACAGTTGGTCCGCGCATGTTTTGAGTACACGTCCTGGTAATCCGTCTGGCCCAGCGGCTTTGTGAATGTTGGCCTATTTAAAGGTTTTGTTCACATCGGCTACTGAGAGCGTTCTCACACAGTCATCCTGAACATATGGTGCTCTCGTGCATGCTTCAGTGTTGCTTACCTCGATGCGAGCATAAAAGGCATTTGGCTAGTCTGGTAGGTTTGCGTTAATGGGCAGCTCGCGTCTAGGTTTCCCTTTGTAGTCCGTTATAGTTTTCAAGCCCTGCCACTACTGACGAGCATCAGAGCCGGTGTAGTAGGATTCAATCTTAATCCTGTATTGCCATGTTGCTTGTTTGATGGTTTGCCTGAGGGCATAGTGGGAGTTTTGTATTAGTGTCCTGACTAGTCTCTCGCTCCTTGATCTCTAGCCTTTAGCTCAGTGCGGATGTTGCCTGTAATCCATGGCTTCTGGTTGGGATATGTACGCACAGTCACTGTGAGTTCGCCGTTATCGATGCACTTAGTGATGAAGCCGATGACTGAGGTTGTGTGTTCCTCGATGTCATTGGATGAATCCCGGAACATATTCCAGTCTGTGCTGCAAAACTGTAGCGTAGCATCCACGTCATCTGACCACTTCTGTATTTAGCGAGTCACGGGTACTTCCTGCTTTAGTACTTGCTTGTTACCTGTAATCAGGAGGATATAATTATGGTCAGATTATGGAGGGCTGGGGAGAGCTTTGTATGCATCTCTGTGTGTGAAGTTAAGGTGGTCTAGGATTTTTTTTCTCCCTGGTTGCACATTTAAGTTTGCACTCCTAGTGGAGTGCTGCTTCTGGGTGAGCATTTTCTTCTTTGCTTATGGCCTAATAGAGCTGGTTGAGTGCTGTCTTAGTACCAGTTTCGTTCTGTGGTGGTAAATAGACGGCTACAAATTATACAGATGAAAACTCTCTCGGTAGATAGTGTGGTCTACAGCCTATCATAAGGTACTCTACCTTATTCTAGGGACAATAAGGAGTCCTGCGTATTTCAGCAGTATTTACCACTAGCAATGTTTATTTTGTTTCTCATCTGGTTGGCGGGAGAGTAGAGCCTTGCAGTAGTCTAATCTTGACGCAACCAATGTAGTTGCAGGAACTCAACCTCTAACTCTCTGACCCTTGAACCCTGACCTCTCTGTGCAGGTGGCCATGGAGACTGGTGAGAGTGTGGATCTGGTGAGAGAGGAGGCGTCAGGGATACTGGATGAGATGTCTCAGAACCTCCAGCTGGGATTCATCAGACTGCTGGGGTTCACCCTCAGTAAAGTATTCAAGAGGCTCTTCAGCCACATCAACATCAATCAGGAAGGACTTAATAGGGTCAGAATACTACTATTATAATACAGAGAATACTACTACTACTACTAGAACACAACTACTATAATAAAGTAGTATACAGTTCACCTTCAGTAGTCTTCAAGAGGCTCTTCAGCCTCAACATCAACCGGGACTGACTCAACAGGCTCACAATACAACTATTATAATACTACTACTACTATAATACTACTAGTATAATACAAGTAGAATACTACCACTAGAATAATACTATTATAATTCAAATTGAATACTAGTAATAGAATACTGATATTATTATAATAATAATACTATTATAATACAAATGGAATGCTACTACTAAAATACTACTACTAGCGTACTACTATTATAATACAAGTAGAATACTACTACTATAATACAAATAGAATACTGCTATTATAATACTACTACCCAAATACTACTATTATAATACAAATAGGATACTACTACTAGAATACTGCTATTATAATACAAATAGAATACTACTATAATACAAATATAATACTACTACTAGAATACTGCTATTATAATACTACTACTGCTAGAATAGTACTACCATTATAATACAAATATAATACTACTACTACTATTATAATGCAAATAGAATACTACTGCTATACTGCTACTGTAATACTACTATAATAATACAAATAGAATACTACTACTATACTGCTACTGTAATACTACTATAATACAAATATAATACTACTATAATACAAATATAATACTACTACTAGAATACTGCTATTATAATACTACTACTGCTAGAATAGTACTACCATTATAATACAAATATACTACTACTACTACTACTACTACTACTACTACTACTACTACTATAATACAAGTAGAATAATACTTCTATACTGCTACTGTAATACTATTATTATAATACAAATAGAATAATACTACTGTACTGCTACTGTAATACTATTATAATACAAATAGAATACTACTACTGCTACTGTAATACTACTATTATAATACAAATAGAATAATACTACTATACTGCTACTGTACTACTACTATAATACAAATAGAATACTACTGCTGTACTGCTAATGTAATACTACTATTATTCTACAAATAGAATACTACTATAATAATACAAATGGAATACAACTACTATACTACTTCTAAAATATTATTATTATAATACAAATAGAATACTACTATAATACAAATATAATACTACTATTTTAATACAAATAGAATACTACTGCTATACTGCTACTGTAATACTATTATAATACAAAATAGAATACTACTATAATACTACTTCTAGAATATTACTATAATACAAATAGAATACTACTATAATACAAATATAATAGTACTATTATAATACAAATAGAATACTACTGCTATACTACTCTAATACTAGTATAATACAAATAGAATAATACTACTATACTGCTACTGTAATACTACTATTATAATACAAATAGAATACTACTACTATACTGCTACTGTAATACTACTACTGTACTACTATAATACAAATAGAATACTACTGCTATACTGCTAATGTAATACTACTATTATTCTACAAATAGAATACTACTATAATAATACAAATGGAATATGACTACTATACTACTTCTAAAATATTATTATTATAATACAAATAGAATACTACTATAATACAAATATAATACTACTATTATAATACAAATAGAATACTACTACTACACTGCTACTGTAATACTACTATTATAATACAAATAGAATACTACTGCTATACTGCTACTTTAATACAAATAGAATACTACTATAATACTACTTCTAGAATATTACTATAATACAAATAGAATACTACTATAATACAAATATAATACAAATAGAATACTACTACACTGCTACTGTAATACTATTATTATAATACAAATAGAATACTACTATAATACTAATAGAATACTACTGCTATACTGTAATACTATTATAATACAAATATAATAATACTAATATACTGCTACTATACTACAAATGGAATACTACTGCTATACTGCTACTGTAATACTACTATAATAATACAAATGGAATACTACTATACTACTTCTAGAATACTACTATTATAATACAAATAGAATACTACTGCAATACTACTATTATACTATAAATAGAATACTACTGCTATACTGCTACTGTAATACTACTATAATAATACAAATGGAATACTACTATACTACTACTAGAATATTACTATTATAATACAAATAGAATACTACTACTATACTGCTACTGTAATACTATTATAATACAAATTGAATACTGCTATAATACTAATAGAATACTACTGCTATACTGCTACTGTAATACTATTATAATACAAATATAATAATACTAATATACTGCTACTGCAATACTACTATTATACTAATAGAATACTACTGTAATACTACTATTATAATACAAATAGAATACTACTACTATACCGCTACTGTAATACTACTATTATAATACAAATAGAATACTACTACTGGAATACTACTGTAATACTACTATTATAATTCAAATAGAATACTACTACTATACCGCTACTGTAATACTACTATTATAATACAAATAGAATACTACTACTGGAATACTACTGTAATACATTGTTTTAACCAATAAGGCATGAGAACTCTGATTATCATGAATAACATTCTGTTCTTAGGCACGAAGTGAAGTGTGATTAATTCATTTCTACTTAGATGTACGTGTTGGGTACATGTTGTGTAATTTGTTAGATATTACTGCACTGTCGGAGCTAGAAACACAAGCATTTCTCCGCACCCGCAATAACATGTTGTGTAATTTGTTAGATATTACTGCACTGTCGGGGCTAGAAACACAAGCATTTCGCCGCACCCGCAATAACATGTTAATGTTAATTTTTGTATTGTTTAATCGTTTAAAAATATCCCAATTCAGATATGGTTCTGCCAGGGAACAAGGCAGTTCAGTCTACAGCAGTCCTACCTACCAGTCGTCACTAGTTGACATGGTCATAAAGGAATACTACTATTTCTACAACTTGTTTGTTTGAGAGCTCATGTACTTGCAGAGCCATCCTTGTACATGGTTTTCCCTGTACTGCCACTGTAGCTCGATTCCACCTGGCAGAGTTAGCATTTCATCAAATCAAATGTATTTATATAGCCCTTCGTACATCAGCTGATATCTCAAAGTGCTGTTCAGAAAACCAGCCTAAAACACCAAAACAGTAAGCAATGCAGGTGTTGATGCACGTTGGCTAGGAAAAACTCCCCTAGAAAGGCCAAAACCTAGGAAGAAACCTAGAGAGGAACCAGGCTGAGGGGTGGCCAGTCCTCTACTGGCTGTACCGAGTGGAGATTATAACAGGACATGGCCAAGATGTTCAAATGTTTATAAATGACCAGCAGGGTCAATTAATAGGTCTGGGACAGGTAGCACGTCCGTGAACAGGTCAGGATTCCATAGCCGCAGGCAGAACAGTTGAAACTGGAGCAGCAGCACGGCCAGGTGGACTGGGGACAGCAAGGAGTCATCATGTCAGGTAGTCCTGAGGCATGGTCCTAGGGCTCAGGTCCTCCGAGAGGGAGAAAGAGCATACTTAAATTCACACAGGACACCGAATAGGACAGGAGAGGTACTCCAGATATAACAAACTGACCCTAGCCCCCCGACACTTAAACTGCTGCAGCATAAATACTGGAGGCTGAGACAGGAGGGGTCAGGAGACACTGTGGCCCCATCCGATGACACCCCCGGACAGGGCCAAACAGGAAGGATATAACCCCACCCACTTTGCCAAAGCACAGCCCCCACACCACTAGCGGGATAACTTCAACCACCAACTTACCATCCTGAGACAAGGCTGAGTATAGCCCACAAAGATCTTTGCCACGGCACAACCCAAGGGGGGGCACCAACCCAGACAGGAAGATCACATCAGTGACTCAACCCACTCAAGTGACGCACCCCTTCCAGGGACGGCATGAGAGAGCCCCAGTAAGCCAGTGACTCAGCCCCTGTAATAGGGTTAGAGGCAGAGAATCCCAGTTGAAAGAGGGGAACCGGTCAGGCAGAGACAGCAAGGGTGGTTCGTTGCTCCAGAGCCTTTCTGTTCACCTTCCCACTCCTGGGCCAGACTACACTCAATCATATGACCCACTGAAGAGATGAGTCTTCAGTAAAGACTTAAAGGTTGAGACCGAGTCTGTGTCTCTCACATGGATGGGCAGACCATTCCATAAAAATGGAGCTCTATAGGAGAAAACCCTTGAGGAACACTGAAATGTACAGTTGATTTGTCAGAGGACAAACCATTCAGAGACAAACTGATATCTTTCTGACAGATAAGATCTAAACCAGGCCAGAACTTGTCCTTGTAGACCAATTTGGGTTTCCAATCTCTCTATCACCTTGTCATTTAACTTCTTTAAAGTTTTGCCATACAGGACTTTCCTGCTGTCTGTTCCCTGTCTCTCTCTGCCAACCGTTAAGGAGACATGCAGAACACTCGCTGTGGCAAATCATTGTAAAGATCTCCTCCTACCGTTCCAGCGTTGTTGTTTCTTTACCGGTAGTTCTGTGGTAACTGTGATTTTTCAGATACATAAATATACAAAAGACATTTTCGGTTAGTGATTTATTTATTTTTCTTAGGGATCGTTAACATTTCTCAATGTCATTTAAACATTCACCCGCCTAATTCGAACCCGTTATCTGTTGTTTTCTCAGTTTATTGGTTCATAGTGATGTTTGTCCCGCCCCCAGCTCCAACAGGCCATTCAGGAGTTTCCAGTGATCCTGATGCCCAATCACAGGAGTTATGTGGACTTCCTGGTTCTGTCCTACATCCTGTTCACCTATGACCTGCCCATCCCCGTTATAGCTGCTGGAATCCGCAAGTATCTATTGATTTATCCTGTTTCTGTGTTTCGGTCGACTTAAAAAAAAAAAAAAAACTGGAACAAACATAGAGCCACACCTCAGATAACAAATGTCTAACTTTACCTGTCGGCCTTTCTGTCTCCCCCTGCCTATGTCCGTCCGTCCGTCTGTCTCCCCCTGCCTATGTCCGTCCGTCTGTCTCCCCCTCTGTAGCTCTGATGGACATGAAGATGGTGGGAGAGATCCTGCGTCGTTCTGGAGCGTTCTTCATTAGGAGGGCCATCGGGTCCGACAAGCTGTACTGGGCTGTCCTATCTGAGTATGTCAAAACCATTGTCAGGGTACGTGTCCACACAAATATTTATATTAATACTGCCGTATGTACCAAACACCCAGTCTGTCATGGAAAGAGGTGTTCCTAATGTTTGTACACTGTGTATATATTATGTGTTAGTGCACTAAATAGCTATTTGGGATACACACTATTTTAGACCAGAGCCCTATGCATCCCTATTCCCTATATAGTAGGGAATAGGGTATGCAGACAGGGTATGCTCCTATAGTTGTAACTAGTGTCTTCTCTCTCCCTCCTCAGACAGGGTATGCTCCTGTAGAGTTGTAACTAGTGTCCTCTCTCTCCTCAGACAGGGTATGCTCCTGTAGAGTTGTAACTAGTGTCTTCTCTCTCTCTCCTCAGACAGGGTATGCTCCTGTAGAGTTGTAACTAGTGTCTTCTCTCTCCTCAGACAGGGTATGCTCCTGTAGAGTTGTAACTAGTGTCTTCTCTCTCTCTCTCCTCAGACAGGGTATGCTCCTGTAGAGTTGTAACTAGTGTCTTCTCTCTCCTCAGACAGGGTATGCTCCTGTAGAGTTGTAACTAGTGTCTTCTCTCTCCTCAGACAGGGTATGCTCCTGTAGAGTTGTAACTAGTGTCTTCTCTCTCCTCAGACAGGGTATGCTCCTGTAGAGTTGTAACTAGTGTCTTCTCTCTCCTCAGACAGGGTATGCTCCTGTAGAGTTGTAACTAGTGTCTTCTCTCTCCTCAGACAGGGTATGCTCCTGTAGAGTTGTAACTAGTGTTCTCTCTCTCTCCTCAGACAGGGTATGCTCCTGTAGAGTTGTAACTAGTGTCCTCTCTCTCCTCAGACAGGGTATGCTCCTGTAGAGTTGTAACTAGTGTCTTCTCTCTCTCCTCAGACAGGGTATGCTCCTGTAGAGTTGTAACTAGTGTCCTCTCTCTCCTCAGACAGGGTATGCTCCTATAGTTGTAACTAGTGTCTTCTCTCTCCTCAGACAGGGTATGCTCCTGTAGAGTTGTAACTAGTGTCCTCTCTCTCCTCAGACAGGGTATGCTCCTGTAGAGTTGTAACTAGTGTCTTCTCTCTCCTCAGACAGGGTATGCTCCTGTAGAGTTGTAACTAGTGTCTTCTCTCTCTCTCCTCAGACAGGGTATGCTCCTGTAGAGTTGTAACTAGTGTCCTCTCTCTCCTCAGACAGGGTATGCTCCTGTAGAGTTGTAACTAGTGTCTTCTCTCTCCTCAGACAGGGTATGCTCCTGTAGAGTTGTAACTAGTGTCTTCTCTCTCCTCAGACAGGGTATGCTCCTGTAGAGTTGTAACTAGTGTTCTCTCTCTCTCCTCAGACAGGGTATGCTCCTGTAGAGTTGTAACTAGTGTCCTCTCTCTCCTCAGACAGGGTATGCTCCTGTAGAGTTGTAACTAGTGTCTTCTCTCTCCTCAGACAGGGTATGCTCCTGTAGAGTTGTAACTAGTGTCTTCTCTCTCTCTCCTCAGACAGGGTATGCTCCTGTAGAGTTGTAACTAGTGTCTTCTCTCTCTCTCCTCAGACAGGGTATGCTCCTGTAGAGTTCTATGTGGAGGGTCTGAGGAGCAGGACTCTCAAGTCCCTCACACCCAAGTTAGGTGAATGGGGGGTGTGTGCTCGTCTGTCTGTCTGTGGCTATCAAACCTGTCCTGTTCCCCTGGCTGACTAAATAACCTGTCCTGTTACCTGTCTGGCTGGCTAATTAACCTGTCCTGTTACCTGTCTGGCTGGCTAATTAACCTGTCCTGTTACCTGTCTGTCTGGCTGGCTAATTAACCTGTCCTGTTACCTGTCTGTCTGGCTGGCTAATTAACCTGTCCTGTTACCTGTCTGGCTGGCTAATTAACCTGTCCTGTTACCTGTCTGGCTGGCTGGCTAATTAACCTGTCCTGTTACCTGTCTGGCTAATTAACCTGTCCTGTTACCTGTCTGGCTGGCTAATTAACCTGTCCTGTTACCTGTCTGGCTGGCTAATTAACATGCCCTGTTACCTGTCTGTCTGGCTGGCTAATTAACATGCCCTGTTACCTGTCTGTCTGTCTGGCTAATTAACATGTCCTGTTACCTGTCTGTCTGTCTGGCTGGCTAATTAACCTGTCCTGTTACCTGTCTGTCTCATTAACCTGTCCTGTTACCTGTCTGTCTCATTAACCTGTCCTGGTACCTGTCTGTCTGTCTCATTAACCTGTCCTGGTACCTGTCTGTCTGTCTCATTAACCTGTCCTGGTACCTGTCTGTCCCTGCAGGTATGATGCACATGGTCCTGGAGCCGTTCTTTAAAGGGGAGGTGTATGACATCACGCTGGTCCCCATCAGTATCAGCTATGACAGGGTCCTGGAGGAGTCTCTACTGGCACATGAACTACTGGGGGTCCCCAAGCCCAGAGAGACCACCATGGTATGACCCAACCACACCCCCGTGTTCACTAAGAGCGGTACGACCCAACCCCACACCCCCGTGTTCACTAAGAGCGGTACGGCCCAACCCCACACCCCCGTGTTCACTGAGAGAGGTACGACCCAATCACACCCCCGTGTTCACTGAGAGCGGTACGACCCAACCACACCCCCGTGTTCACTGAGAGCGGTACGACCCAACCACACACCCCCGTGTTCACTGAGAGAGGTACGACCCAACCCCACACCCCCGTGTTCACTGAGAGCGGTACGACCCAACCCCACACCCCCGTGTTCACTGAGAGAGGTACGACCCAACCCCACACCCCCGTGTTCACTGAGAGACGTACGACCCAACCCCACACCCCCGTGTTCACTGAGAGAGGTACGACCCAACCACACACCCCCGTGTTCACTGAGAGAGGTACGACCCAACCCTACACCCCCGTGTTCACTGAGAGCGGTACGACCCAACCCCACACCCCCGTGTTCACTGAGAGCGGTACGACCCAACCCCACACCCCCGTGTTCACTGAGAGGGGTACGACCCAACCCCACACCCCCGTGTTCACTGAGAGGTACGACCCAACCACACCCCGTGTTCACTGAGAGCGGTACGACCCAACCCCACACCCCCGTGTTCACTGAGAGCGGTTGACCCCCTCCCTAGTTCTATAGCTGACCCCCTCCCTAGTTCTGCAGCTGACCCCCTCCCTAGTTCTGCAGCTGACCCCCTCCCTAGTTCTGCAGCTGACCCCCTCCCTAGTTTTATAGCTGACCCCCTCCTAGTTCTGCAGCTGACCCCCTCCTAGTTCTATAGCTGACCCCCCTAGTTCTATAGCTGACCCCCCTTAGTTCTATAGCTGACCCCCCTAGTTCTGTAGCTGACCACCCCCTAGTTCTATAGCTGACCCCCTCCCTAGTTCTATAGCTGACCCCCCTAGTTCTATAGCTGACCCCCCTAGTTCTGCAGCTGACCCCCTCCCTAGTTTTATAGCTGACCCCCCTAGTTCTGCAGCTGACCCCCTCCCTAGTTCTATAGCTGACCCCCTCCCTAGTTCTGCAGCTGACCCCTCCCTAGTTCTGCAGCTGACCCCTCCCTAGTTCTGCAGCTGACCCCCTCCTAGTTCTGCAGCTGACCCCCTCCTAGTTCTATAGCTGACCCCCCTAGTTCTATAGCTGACCCCCCTTAGTTCTGTAGCTGACCCCCCTAGTTCTGTAGCTGACCCCCCTAGTTCTGTAGCTGACCACCCCTAGTTCTGTAGCTGACCACCCCCCAGTTCTGCAGCTGACCCCCTCCCTAGTTCTGCAGCTGACCCCTCCCTAGTTCTGCAGCTGACCCCTCCCCCTAGTTCTGCAGCTGACCCCCTCCCTAGTTCTGCAGCTGACCCCCTCCCTAGTTCTGCAGCTGACCCCCTCCCTAGTTCTACAGCTGACCCCCTCCCTAGTTCTGCAGCTGACCCCCTCCCTAGTTCTGCAGCTGACCCCCTCCCTAGTTCTGCAGCTGACCCCCTCCCTAGTTCTATAGCTGACCCCCTCCCTAGTTCTGCAGCTGACCTCCTCCCTAGTTCTGCAGCTGACCTCCTCCCTAGTTCTGCAGCTGACCCCCTCCCTAGTTCTATAGCTGACCCCCTCCCTAGTTCTATAGCTGACCCCCTCCCTAGTTCTATAGCTGACCCCTCCCTAGTTCTGCAGCTGACCCCCTCCCTAGTTCTATAGCTGACCCCCTAGTTCTATAGCTGACCCCCCCCCCCCAGTTCTATAGCTGACCCCCTCCCTAGTTCTATAGCTGACCCCTCCCTAGTTCTATAGCTGACCCCCCTAGTTCTACAGCTGACCCCCTCCCGAATTCTACAGCTGACCCCCTCCCTAGTTCTACAGCTGACCCCCTCCCTAGTTCTACAGCTGACCCCCTCCCTAGTTCTGCAGCTGACCCCCTCCCTAGTTCTGCAGCTGACCCCCTCCCTAGTTCTGCAGCTGACCCCCTCCCTAGTTCTGCAGCTGACCCCCTCCCTAGTTCTATAGCTGACCCCCCTAGTTCTATAGCTGACCCCCCTAGTTCTACAGCTGACCCCCTCCCGAATTCTACAGCTGACCCCCTCCCTAGTTCTACAGCTGACCCCCTCCCTAGTTCTACAGCTGACCCCTCCCTAGTTCTATAGCTGACCCCTCCCTAGTTCTGCAGCTGACCCCCTCCCTAGTTCTGCAGCTGACCCCTCCCTAGTTCTGCAGCTGACCCCCTCCCTAGTTCTATAGCTGACCCCCTCCCTAGTTCTATAGCTGACCCCTCCCTAGTTCTGCAGCTGACCTCCTCCCTAGTTCTGCAGCTGACCCCCTCCCTAGTTCTATAGCTGACCCCCCCCCCCTAGTTCTATAGCTGACCTCCTCCCTAGTTCTGCAGCTGACCTCCTCCCTAGTTCTGCAGCTGACCCCCTCCCTAGTTCTGCAGCTGACCTCCTCCCTAGTTCTGCAGCTGACCCCCTCCCTAGTTCTGCAGCTGACCCCCTCCCTAGTTCTGCAGCTGACCCCCTCCCTAGTTCTGCAGCTGACCCCCTCCCTAGTTCTACAGCTGACCCCCTCCCTAGTTCTATAGCTGACCTCCTCCCTAGTTCTGCAGCTGACCCGCTCCCTAGTTCTGCAGCTGACCCCCTCCCTAGTTCTGCAGCTGACCCCTCCCTAGTTCTGCAGCTGACCCCCTCCCTAGTTCTGCAGCTGACCCCTCCCTAGTTCTGCAGCTGACCCCCTCCCTAGTTCTGCAGCTGACCCCCTCCCTAGTTCTGCAGCTGACCCCCTCCCTAGTTCTGCAGCTGACCTCCTCCCTAGTTCTGCAGCTGACCTCCTCCCTAGTTCTGCAGCTGACCCCCTCCCTAGTTCTATAGCTGACCCCCCCCTAGTTCTACAGCTGACCCCCTCCCGAATTCTACAGCTGACCCCCTCCCTAGTTCTGCAGCTGACCCGCTCCCTAGTTCTGCAGCTGACCCGCTCCCTAGTTCTGCAGCTGACCCCCTCCCTAGTTCTGCAGCTGACCCCCTAGTTCTGCAGCTGACCCCCTAGTTCTGCAGCTGCCCCCCTAGTTCTACTGCCCTTCTCCTCCTTCCTTAGAGACAGGGAACAGTGTGAACTTCTCCCTTGTCTGACTCGGTAACTCTCCGTACACCACGTTCCTATCCACCCTCTATTGATCCCATCATATACATTCCTTATACACTTAATCATTCAGTTTTAGTATGGTAACATCAATAAGTGCTTTTCACGCTCGAATCCAACACTCCCTTCTTTTTGAATAGTAGCGCTAAACTGTTCGACATGATATAACCTATGAAATGACTCGTAAACAGAAAAGATAACATGATTTAATATTGTCAGTTGATTTAGTATGTTTACACCTTTGAGACTGACCCCTGACCTATGGTATAAAGGTCTCATCGCCCTGTTGGACAGCTGGGGCACACAACTTCCTCTTCCTCCTTCTGGTTCCTGAGAGAGTGATCGCGAAAGACTTGAAAAGAACAAGAAAACACAAAACAAGCCCCCCCCCTTCTGAGTCTAGGGAGTACAGTGAATCTCTGTGGCTAGGCAGGCGGTGTCATCGTCCCAGACGGAGTCCACAACCTTTAGGACTCTCACAGCTCCCGGTCGTCTTGTCAGTAGGGAGTACACGTCTTTGCACCTTGCCTCGGTCCATTGTTAATTACTCAGACTTCTATTTGAGGAAAAAGCTTCTCATTCCTACTCAGGTGAATATTATGATGCAAAACAGGGAATATATAATGGCATAAAACGGAGATAATATAATGACATTGAACAGTATAAATATAACAGAGATAATATAATGACATAAAACAGTATAAATGTAACCAAGATGATATAAAACAGTGAAGCTATAACAGAGATGATATAAATCAGTATAAATATAACAGATGCTATAAAGAGATAATATAATGACATAAAACGGTGATAATATAATGATGTGAAACTGTAACACAGATAATATAATGATATAAAACAGTGAAGCTATAACAGAGATAATATAATGACATAAAACAGAGATAATGTAATTGTATAAAACAGTGAAGCAATAACAGAGATAATATAATGATATAAAACAGTGAAGCTATAACAGAGATAATATAATGATATAAAACAGAGATAATATAATGATATTAAACAGTGAAGCTATAACAGAGATAATATAATGATATAAAACAGTGAAGCTATAACAGAGATAATATAATGATATAAAACAGAGATAATATAATGATATAAAACAGTGAAGCTATAACAGAGATAATATAATGATATAAAACAGAGATAATATAATGATATTAAACAGTGAAGCTATAACAGAGATAGTATAATGATATAAAACAGTGAAGCTATAACAGAGATAATATAATGATATAAAACAGAGATAATATAATGATATAAAACAGAGATAATATAATGATATAAAACAGAGATAATATAATGATATAAAACAGTGAAGCTATAACAGAGATAATATAATGATATAAAACAGAGATAATATAATGATATAAAACAGTGAAGCTATAACAGAGATAATATAATGATATTAAACAGTGAAGCTATAACAGAGATAATATAATGATATAAAACAGTGAAGCTATAACAGAGATAATATAATGATATAAAACAGAGATAATATAATGATATAAAACAGTGAAGCTATAACAGAGATAATATAATGATATAAAACAGAGATAATATAATGATATTAAACAGTGAAGCTATAACAGAGATAATATAATGATATAAAACAGTGAAGCTATAACAGAGATAATATAATGATATAAAACAGAGATAATATAATGATATAAAACAGTGAAGCTATAACAGAGATAATATAATGATATAAAACAGAGATAATATAATGATATTAAACAGTGAAGCTATAACACAGATAATATAATGATTTAAAACAGTGAAGCTATAACAGAGATAATATAATGATTTAAAACAGTGAAGCTATAACAGAGATAATATAATGATATAAAACAGAGATAATATAATGATATAAAACAGTGAAGCTATAACAGAGATAATATAATGATATAAAACAGTGAAGCTGTCGGACAGTGTTATTGGGCAATAGTTCACCATCTATAATATAAGGTCTGTCATATGCCTCCTATCTCACCCTTATGGGAACAGTCTGTCTCAGAGATACCCTTTTGTACTTTGCCTCTGGCCCCACATATATTTGCACATAGATCATTCCCTCTAACCCATAGCACCTGAATCACTGCTGCTAGGCCACTTTATATATTTAAATGTTTTATTTAACTACTTTTAAACATACTAAAATGTGCTCAAGTCAATAAGTCCGTTTCTAACACACCCAACCACACCCCTATATTCACTGAGAGTGGTACCACACAACCACACCCCTATATTCACTGAGAGTGGTACCACACAACCACACCCCTGTATTCACTGAGAGTGGTACCACACAACCACACCCCTGTATTCACTGAGAGTGGTACCACACAACCACACCCCTGTATTCACTGAGAGTGGTACCACACAACCACACCCCTGTATTCACGCGCTCTCTCCCTCTATCCCCCCCTCTCTCTCCCTCTATCCCCCCCTCTCTCTCCCTCTATCCCCCCCTCTCTCTCCCTCTATCCCCCCCTCTCTCTCCCTCTATCCCCCCTCTCTCTCCCTCTACCCCCCCCTCTCTCCCTCTACCCCCCCCTCTCTCCCCCTCTACCCCCCTCTCTCTCTCCCTCTATCCCCCCTCTCTCTACCCACCCCTCTCTCTCTCCCTCTACCCACCCCTCTCTCTCTCCCTCTACCCACCCCTCTCTCTCTCCCTTTACCCACCCCTCTCTCTCTCCCTCTACCCCCCCCCTCTCTCTCTCTCTACCGCCCCTCTCTCTCTCTCTCTACACCCCCTCTCTCTCTCTCTCTCTACCCCCCTCTCTCTCTCTACCCCCTCTCTCTCCCTCTACCCACCTCTCCCCTCTCTGTCCCTCTACCCCCCCCCCCCGTAGGGCCTACTAAAGGCTAGGAGGGTACTGGAGGAGGACTGTGGCAGTATGCATGTGTACTTCGGCATGCCTCTGTCAGTCAGACAGTTGACGAAGGGGAGGGTGGACCGCTGTGAATACAACCTCCTACCCAGGTACACAACCAGCGCTGTCTGTCGTCTGGTCTCATGTTGGTCTTCAGAACACAACCAGCTAACTCTTTCCTTCTGCTCATACAGTTGACGTCGGAGGTTAACATACACCTGAGCCAAATGCATTTAAACTCCGTTTTTCACAACTCCTGACATTTAATCCTAGTAGAAATTCCCTGTCTTAGGTCAGTTAGGATAACCACTTTATTTTAAGAATGTAAATAGTCAGAATAATAGTAGAGTGATTTATTTCAGCTTTTATTTATTTCATCACATTCCTAGTGGGTCAGAAGTTTACCTACACTCAATTAGTATTTGGTAGCATTTCCTTAAATGTTTCGCGTAGCCTTCCACAAGCTTCCCACATTAAGTCGGGTGAATTTTTGCCCATTCCTCCTGACAGAGCTGGTGTAACTGAGTCAGGTTTGTAGGCCTCTTTGCTCGCACACACTTTTTCAGTTCTGCCCACAAATTTTCTACAGGATTGAGGTCAGGGCTTTGTGATGGCCACTCCAATAGCTTGACTTTGTTGTCCTTAAGCCATTTTTCCACAACTTTGGAAGTATGCTTGGGGTCATTGTCCATTTGGAAGACCCATTTGCGACCAAGCTTTCACTTCCTGACTGATGTCTTGAGATGTTTCTTCAATATTGCTACATATTTTTCCTGCCTCATGATGCCATCTATTCTGTGAAGTGCACCAGTCCCTCCTGCAGTGAAGCACCCCCACAACATGATGCTGCCACCCCCATGCTTCATGGTTGGGATGGTGTTCTTTGCCTTGCAAGCCTCCACCTTTTTCTTCCAAAGATAACGATGGTCATTATGGCCAAACAGTTCTATTTTTGGTTCATCAGACCAGAGGATATTTCTCCAAAAAGTACGATCTTTGTCCCCATGTGCAGTTGCAAACCATAGCTTTTTCATGGCGGTTTTGGAGCAGTGGCTTCTTCCTTGTTGAGCGGCCTTTCAGGCTATGTTGATGTAGGACTCGTTTTACTGTGGATATAGGTACATTTGTACCTGTTTCCTCCAGCATCTTCACAAGGTCCTTTGCTGTTGTTCTGGGATTGATTTGCACTTTTCTCACCAAAGTAAATTCATCTCTAGGAGACAGAACGCGTCTCCTTCCTGAGCGGTATGACGGCTGCGTGGTCCCATGGTGTTTATACTTACGTACTGTTGTTTGTACAGATGAACGTGGTACCTTCAGGCATTTGGAAATTGCTCCCAATGGATGAACCAGACTTGTGGAGGTCTACAATATTTATTCTGAGGTCTTGACTGATTTCTTTTGATTTTCCCATGATGTCAAATAGAGGCACTGAGTTTGAAGGTAGGCCTTGAAATACATCCACAAATACACCTCCAATCGACTCAAATGATGTCAATTAGCCTATCAGAAGCTTCTAAAGCCAAGACATAATTTTCTGGAATTTTCCAAGCTGTTTTTAAAGGCACAGTCAACTTAGTGTGTAAACTTCTGACCCACTGGAATCGTGATACAGTGAAATAATCTGTCTGTAAACAATTTTTCGGAAAAATGTACTTGTGTCATGCACTAAGTAGATGTCCTAACCGACTTGCCAAAACTATAGTTTGTTAACAAGAAATGTGGTTTGAAAATGAGTTTTAATGACTCCAACCTAAGTACGTAAACTTGCGACTTCAACTGTATCTCTTGTAAACCTTTCTCGCCCCGCGTCTCTCCCTCAGAGACCTTCCCCAGAGGCCCAGTGTCGAGACCCAGGAGTGTGTGAGCTGGCTCGCCCAGCAGGTGATACGGGTCCAGGAACAGAACTCCATCCTCAGCCCCTGGTCTCTCATGGCCTGCCTGGTGCTCCAGGACCATCAGAACACAGACCCAGGTACACGGCTGAGTAGGAGGAGCAGGACCATCTGTATCCCAGCAGTCATTACTCTCGTTAACAAAAGATGATGTTTATTTTTATGTTTTATGCTTCACGGAGCAGGAGAGGAACAGGAGAAGGGTCTCTCCTGGGAGCTGCTCACCCAGAAGACACTGTGGCTCAAGGGACTGGCGATCGGCTTCGGAGCCCGCCTGGACTGGCCTGGTAGGTTGATTCTTCCACGGACAGACAGATGCTGATTTCTAGATGGTTTCTGCTACAATAGTAAACCTTAGGTCCTGCTGCTGTCTATGGTCAGATATGTCCCGTTCGGCAGGTGGAGGGGTTTGGGGTGAGCTGTTCCAACAGGCTGATCAGGCCATGTGGGTTCAGGGCTCTGTCTCGGTAATACAGGAACACATATCCTGCTGATCTAGGATCAGGGCCCCACCTGGTTCCAACAGTCTCAGTCATTATGATCTAACAGGCTAAACTGATCCGAGATCAGCAATCTGACAGGCGTTGTGTATTTTACTCTGATCCAGTCTAGATGGTACAGCCACACACAGACACACAGACACACAGACACACACAGACACACACAGACACACACAGACACACACAGACACACACACACACACACACACCGCCACACACACACACACAGACACCTCCCCACAGCCACACACAGACACCTCCCCACAGCCACACACAGACACCTCCCCACAGCCACACACAGCCACACACAGACACCTCCCCACAGCCACACAGACACACACAGACACCTCCCCACAGCCACACACAGACACACACAGACACCTCCCCACAGCCACACACAGACACACAGACACACACAGACACACACTAACACACACACCTCCCCACAGCCACACACACACACCTCCCCACAGCCACACACAGCCACACACAGACACCTCCCCACAGCCACACAGACACACACAGACACCTCCCCACAGCCACACACAGACACACACAGACACCTCCCCACAGCCACACACAGCCACACAGACACACACAGACACCTCCACACAGCCACACACAGACACACACACCTCCCCACAGCCACACACAGACACACACACCTCCCCACAGCCACACACACACACACACCTCCCCACAGCCACACACACACACACACACACCTCCCCACAGCCACACACACACACACACACACCTCCCCACAGCCACACACACACACACACACACACACACACACACACACACACACACACACACACACACACACACACACACAGCCACACACTAACACACACACACACACACAGCCACACACTAACACACACACACACACACAGCCACACACTAACACACACACACACACACAGCCACACACACACACCTCCCCACAGCCACACACACACACCTCCCCACAGCCACACACACACACCTCCCCACAGCCACACACTAACACACACACCTCCCCACAGCCACACACACACACCTCCCCACAGCCACACACACACACCTCCCCACAGCCACACACACACACACACACACACACACAGCCACAGACACACACAGACACCTCCCCACAGCCACACACAGCCACACACAGACACAGACACACACACACACACACACACACCTCCCCACAGCCACACACACACACACAGACACACAGCCACACACAGACACACACAGACACACACACACACACACCTCCCCACAGCCACACACACACACACACACCTCCCCACAGCCACACACACACACACACACACCTCCCCACAGCCACACACACACACACAGCCACACACAGACACCTCCCCACAGCCACACACACACACACACACACCTCCCCACAGCCACACACACACACACAGCCACACACAGACACCTCCCCACAGCCACACACACACACACACACCTCCCCACAGCCACACACACACACACAGCCACACACAGACACACACACACAGCCACACACAGACACCTCCCCACAGCCACACACACACACACACACACCTCCCCACAGCCACACACACACACACAGCCACACACACACACACAGACACACTAACACACACACCTCCCCACTGACACACACACACACACAGCCACACACACACACACACTTGTAGTTGTCCTCAGCGCAGTGTGCCGTGTTTCTCTGTCCTCTCCAGAACAGCCAGCTGAAAACCAGGTAATGGCGTCCAGCATGGCTTTGCACCGCTCTGTGATTCGCCGTCACCAAGGCCGTGTCACACTGCTGGAGGAGGAAGGGCCTGCGGGGGCTGGGCCTTTCACAACAGAGGAGGGTGTGGTCAGGCGGGCGCGGGCGGTGCTTATGGTTGCGGCCTATAGGAACCAGGCGCTGCATGTGTTCATACGTCCAGCCATGTTGGCTCTGGCCATACACAGGACACGCAGCTCACAGAGAGGTGAGTTACACACGCAGCTCACAGAGAGGTGAGTTACACACGCAGCTCACAGAGAGGTGAGTTACACATGCAGCTCACAGAGAGGTGAGTTACACACGCAGCTCACAGAGAGGTGAGTTACACACGCAGCTCACAGAGAGGTGAGTTACACACGCAGCTCACAGAGAGGTGAGTTACACACGCAGCTCACAGAGAGGTGAGTTACACACGCAGCTCACAGAGAGGTGAGTTACACACGCAGCTCACAGAGAGGTGAGTTACACACGCAGCTCACAGAGAGGTGAGTTACACACGCAGCTCACAGAGAGGTGAGTTACACACGCAGCTCACAGAGAGGTGAGTTACACACGCAGCTCACAGAGAGGTGAGTTACACACGCAGCTCACAGAGAGGTGAGTTGCACACGACACGCAGCTCACAGAGAGGTGAGTTGCACACCACACGCAGCTCACAGAGAGGTGAGTTAGACCCGCAGCTCACAGAGAGGTGAGTTAGACCCGCGCAGCTCACAGAGAGGTGAGTTAGACGCGCGCAGCTCACAGAGAGGTGAGTTAGACGCGCGCAGCTCACAGAGAGGTGAGTTAGACGCGCAGCTCACAGAGAGGCGAGTTAGACGCGCAGCTCACAGAGAGGCGAGTTAGACGCGCGCAGCTCACAGAGAGGCGAGTTAGACGCGCGCAGCTCACAGAGAGGCGAGTTAGACGCGCGCAGCTCACAGAGAGGCGAGTTAGACGCGCGCAGCTCACAGAGAGGCGAGTTAGACGCGCGCAGCTCACAGAGAGGCGAGTTAGACGCGCGCAGCTCACAGAGAGGCGAGTTAGACGCGCGCAGCTCACAGAGAGGCGAGTTAGACGCGCGCAGCTCACAGAGAGGCGAGTTAGACGCGCGCAGCTCACAGAGAGGCGAGTTAGACGCGCGCAGCTCACAGAGAGGCGAGTTAGACGCGCGCAGCTCACAGAGAGGCGAGTTAGACGCGCGCAGCTCACAGAGAGGCGAGTTAGACGCGCGCAGCTCACAGAGAGGCGAGTTAGACGCGCGCAGCTCACAGAGAGGCGAGTTAGACGCGCGCAGCTCACAGAGAGGCGAGTTAGACGCGCAGCTCACAGAGAGGCGAGTTAGACGCGCGCAGCTCACAGAGAGGCGAGTTAGACGCGCGCAGCTCACAGAGAGGCGAGTTAGACGCGCGCAGCTCAGAGAGGCGAGTTAGACGCGCGCAGCTCACAGAGAGGCGAGTTAGACGCGCGCAGCTCACAGAGAGGCGAGTTAGACGCGCGCAGCTCACAGAGAGGCGAGTTAGACGCGCGCAGCTCACAGAGAGGCGAGTTAGACGCGCGCAGCTCACAGAGAGGCGAGTTAGACGCGCGCAGCTCACAGAGAGGCGAGTTAGACGCGCGCAGCTCACAGAGAGGCGAGTTAGACGCGCGCAGCTCACAGAGAGGCGAGTTAGACGCGCGCAGCTCACAGAGAGGCGAGTTAGACGCGCGCAGCTCACAGAGAGGCGAGTTAGACGCGCTCCTTGTCTCCATGTCTCTCCATCTGTAGCTGGTTCCTGTCTCCATGTCTCACCATGTCTCTCTGTGTCTCCAGAGGACATCTATAGCTACTTCAGGTTCCTCCTGGACCTCTTCTCCAACGACTTCATCTTCATCACTGGCAGATACTCACAGGTAGGTCTTCACCCGTTACAGAGAATTGTGATACATTGTGGGTAAATTGTGACTGATCTGTGTCTGTCTGCCCGCCCCTGTGCCTGCATGTGTGTCCTGAAGGACTTTGAGGAGGCATGTTCGTTACTCAGGAAATGTGGAGCAGTCCAGACCAGTCAACAGGAAGTGACATCACCAGAGGAGGGTCAGAGGACTACCTCCTTCCTGCGAGCCCTGCTACAGCCCTTCATAGACGCCTACCAGGTATGCGGAGGACTTAACGTGTGTTTCAAATAGCACCCGATTACAGACAGACAGACATCTAGTGCACTGTGAAGGGAGTATGGTACCACTTACAAATGCACTAGACACTGATCTCAGGTCTAATCTTAACCCCTATCCCAAGTCCGTTTCAAATACCCTCCACTAAAGTGTGTGTGTTCAGGTGGTGTTCAGTCACCTGTGTTTGGAGGATGTTGAGGTGTTCACAGAGAGACAGATGGTTCCTGCCGTCCGCAGGCTGGCCACCAAGCTCCTCCTATCAGGTAACTGACACACCTGTCCTCTCTCTCTCTCCTGACACACGCCTGTCCTCTCTCTCTCTCCCCTGACACACGCCTGTCCTCTCTCTCTCTCTCCCCTGACACACGCCTGTCCTCTCTCTCTCTCTCCTGACACACGCCTGTCCTCTCCCTCTCTCTCTCTCCCCTGACACACACCTGTCCTCTCTCTCTCTCCCTCTCTCTCTCCCCTGACACACGCCTGTCCTCTCTCTCTCTCCTGACACACGCCTGTCCTCTCTCTCCCCTGACACACGCCTGTCCTCTCTCTCTCCCCTGACACACGCCTGTCCTCTCTCTCTCCCCTGACACACGCCTGTCCTCTCTCTCTCTCCCCTGACACACGCCTGTCCTCTCTCTCTCTCCCCTGACACATGCCTGTCCTCTTTCTCTCTCTCCCCTGACACACGCCTGTCCTCTCTCTCCCCTGACACACGCCTGTCCTCTCTCTCTCTCTCTCTCCCCTGACACACGCCTGTCCTCTCTCTCTCTCTCTCCCCTGACACACGCCTGTCCTCTCTCTCTCTCTCCCCTGACACACGCCTGTCCTCTCTCTCTCTCTCCCCTGACACACGCCTGTCCTCTCTCTCTCTCCCCCTGACACACGCCTGTCCTCTCTCTCTCTCTCTCTCCCTCTCTCTCTCCCCTGACACACGCCTGTCCTCTCTCTCTCTCCCCTGACACACGCCTGTCCTCCCTCTCTCTCTCCCCTGACACACGCCTGTCCTCTCTTTCTCCCCTGACACACGCCTGTCCTCTCTCTCTCTCTCCCCCTGACACACGCCTGTCCTCTCTCTCTCCCCTGACACACGCCTGTCCTCTCTCTCTCCCCTGACACACGCCTGTCCTCTCTCTCTCTCTCCCCTGACACACGCCTGTCCTCTCTCTCTCTCTCCCCTGACACACACCTGTCCTCTCTCTCTCTCTCCCCTGACACACGCCTGTCCTCTCTCTCTCTCCCCCTGACACACGCCTGTCCTCTCTCTCTCTCTCCCCCCTGACACACGCCTGTCCTCTCTCTCTCTCCCCTGACACACGCCTGTCCTCTCTCTCTCTCTCCCCTGACACACGCCTGTCCTCTCTCTCTCTCTCCCCTGACACACGCCTGTCCTCTCTCTCTCTCTCCCCTGACACACGCCTGTCCCCTCTCTCTCCCCTGACACACACCTGTCCTCTCTCTCTCCCCTGACACACGCCTGTCCTCTCTCTCTCTCCCTCTCTCTCTCCCCTGACACACGCCTGTCCTCTCTTTCTCCCCTGACACACGCCTGTCCTCTCTCTCTCTCTCCCCTGACACACGCCTGTCCTCTCTCTCTCTCTCCCCTGACACACGCCTGTCCTCTCTCTCTCAAATGACACACGCCTGTCCTCTCTCTCTCCCCTGACACACGCCTGTCCTCTCTCTCTCTCTCCCCTGACACACGCCTGTCCTCTCTCTCTCTCTCCCCTGACACACGCCTGTCCTCTCTCTCTCTCTCCCCTGACACACGCCTGTCCTCTCTCTCTCTCTCCCCTGACACACGCCTGTCCTCTCCTCTCTCTCTCTCCCTCTCTCTCTCCCCCTGACACACGCCTGTCCTCTCTCTCTCTCCCCTGACACACGCCTGTCCTCCCTCTCTCTCTCTCCCTCTCTCTCTCCCCTGACACACACCTGTCCTCTCTCTCTCCCCTGACACACGCCTGTCCTCTCTCTCTCTCCCTCTCTCTCTCCCCTGACACACGCCTGTCCTCTCTTTCTCTCTCCCCTGACACACGCCTGTCCTCCCTCTCTCTCTCTCTCCCTCTCTCTCTCCCCTGACACACGCCTGTCCTCCCTCTCTTTCTCCCCTGACACACGCCTGTCCTCTCTCTCTCTTTCTCCCCTGACACACGCCTGTCCTCTCTCTCTCTCTCCCCCCTGACACACGCCTGTCCTCTCTCTTTCTCCCCTGACACACGCCTGTCCTCTCTCTCTCTCTCCCCCTGACACACGCCTGTCCTCTCTCTCTCCCCTGACACACGCCTGTCCTCTCTCTCTCTCCCCCTGACACACGCCTGTCCTCTCTCTCTCTCTCCCCTGACAAACGCCTGTCCTCTCTCTCTCTCCCCCTGACACACGCCTGTCCTCTCTCTCTCTCCCCCTGACACACGCCTGTCCTCTCTCTCTCTCTCCCCTGACACACGCCTGTCCTCTCTCTCTCTCTCCCCTGACACACGCCTGTCCCCTCTCTCTCCCCTGACACACACCTGTCCCCTCTCTCTCTCCCTCTCTCCCCTGACACACGCCTGTCCTCTCTTTCTCCCCTGACACACGCCTGTCCTCTCTCTCTCTCTCCCCTGACACATGCCTGTCCTCTCTTTCTCCCCTGACACACGCCTGTCCTCTCTCTCTCAAATGACACACGCCTGTCCTCTCTCTCTCCCCTGACACACGCCTGTCCTCTCTCTCTCTCTCCCCTGACACACGCCTGTCCTCTCTCTCTCTCTCCCCTGACACACGCCTGTCCTCTCTCTCTCTCTCCCCTGACACACACCTGTCCTCTCTCTCTCTCTCCCCTGACACACGCCTGTCCTCTCTCTCTCTCTCCCCTGACACACGCCTGTCGTCTCTCTCTCTCTCCCCTGACACACGCCTGTCGTCTCTCTCTCTCTCCCCTGACACACGCCTGTCCTCTCTCTCTCCCCTGACACACGCCTGTCCTCTCTCTCTCCCCTGGCACACGCCTGTTGAATGGAAGCAAGTACCCGCTTCTACTGGAAAGCCTTCCCAGAAGAGTGGAGGCTGTTATAGCAGCAATGTTCCTACATCTAGTGGAAAGCCTTCCCAGAAGAGTGGAGGCTGTTATAGCAGTAATGTTCCAACATCTAGTGGAAAGCCTTCCCAGAAGAGTGGAGGCTGTTATAGCAGCAATGTTCCAACATCTAGTGGAAAGCCTTCCCAGAAGAGTGGAGGCTGTTATAGCAGCAATGTTCCAACATCTAGTGGAAAGCCTTCCCAGAAGAGTGGAGGCTGTTATAGCAGAAATGTTCCTACATCTAGTGGAAAGCCTTCCCAGAAGAGTGGAGGATGTTATAGCAGCAATGTTCCATCATCTAGTGGAAAGCCTTCCCAGAAGAGTGGAGGCTGTTATAGCAGCAATGTTCCAACATCTCGTGGAAAGCCTTCCCAGAAGAGTGGAGGCTGTTATAGCAGCAATGTTCCAACATCTAGTGGAAAGCCTTCCCAGAAGAGTGGAGGCAGTTATAGCAGTAATGTTCCAACATCTAGTGGAAAGCCTTCCCAGAAGAGTGGAGGCTGTTATAGCAGCAATGTTCCTACATCTAGAGGAAAGCCTTCCCAGAGAAGTGGGGGCTGTTATAGCAGCAATGTTCCTACATCTAGTGGAAAGCCTTCCCAGAAGAGTGGAGGCTGTTATAGCAGCAATGTTCCAACATCTAGTGGAAAGCCTTCCCAGAAGAGTGGAGGCTGTTATAGCAGCAATGTTCCTACATCTAGTGGAAAGCCTTCCCAGAAGAGAGGAGACTGTTATAGCAGCAATGTTCCTACATCTAGGGGAAAGCCTTCCCAGGAGAGTGGAGGCTGTTATAGCAGCAATGTTCCTACATCTAGTGGAAAGCCTTCCCAGAAGAGTGGAGGCTGTTATAGCAGCAATGTTCCAACATCTAGTGGAAAGCCTTCCCAGAAGAGTGGAGGCTGTTATAGCAGCAATGTTCCAATATCTAGTGGAAAGCCTTCCCAGAAGAGTGGAGGCTGTTATAGCAGCAATGTTCCTACATCTAGTGGAAAGCCTTCCCAGAAGAGTGGAGGCTGTTATAGCAGCAATGTTCCTACATCTAGTGGAAAGCCTTCCCAGAAGAGTGGAGGCTGTTATAGCAGCAATGTTCCAACATCTAGTGGAAAGCCTTCCCAGAAGAGTGGAGGCTGTTATAGCAGCAAAGGGGGGGGACCAACTCCATATTAATGGCCATGAGTTTGGGATGAGATGTTCGATAAGGTATCCACATACTTTTGGCCAAGTAGTGTTTGAGTAGTAGGTTTTCAGGGACCAATTTCGGCTCATAAGCGCTATTTTTCAAAACTACCACATTACAGCTGCAATGTGTCGCTTCTGGGGTATGTGAGTTATAGATGTGTCATTCCCATTAAAAGCCAGTCTAAGAAGCTGTAGATGTGTTCTATGCGTTATAGATCTGTCATTCCCATTAAAAGCCAGTCTAAGAAGCCGTAGATGTGTTCTATGCGTTATAGATCTGTCATTCCCATTAAAAGCCAGTCTAAGAAGCTGTAGATGTGTTCTATGCGTGTAATTTGTATGCTTCCCGTTCATACGTTTTTTTGTTGCGTCGTTTACTTTCGTTTTTGTCCTCCAGCTTCAAACACCTGAAAACGCTATATTTCGGGGTTATGGAAAATATATTTCACAGCCGTTTAGATGGTAGAATTATTCTCTACGCTTGTTTTGTCGCACAAACTAAGAATTTTAGCAACAGTCAATGTCAGATCAATTTCTGCACCTTTGCATGGTAGCAGCCAGTCCACGAGGTGTCCCTCTTCCATTCAGCCAGTCCACGAGGTGTCCCTCTTCCATTCAGCCAGTCCACGAGGTGTCCCTCTTCCATTCAGCCAGTCCACGAGGTGTCCCTCTTCCATTCAGCCAGTCCACGAGGTGTCCCTCTACCATTCAGCCAGTCCACGAGGTGGGGCGGTGGACCTCTTCCATTCAGCCAGTCCACGAGGTGTCCCTCTACCATTCAGCCAGTCCGCGAGGTGTCCCTCTTCCATTCAGCCAGTCCACGAGGTGTCCCTCTTCCATTCAGCCAGTCCACGAGGTGTCCCTCTTCCATGCAGCCAGTCCACGAGGTGTCCCTCTTCCATTCAGCCAGTCCACGAGGTGTCCCTCTTCCATTCAGCCAGTCCACGAGGTGTCCCTCTACCATTCAGCCAGTCCACGAGGTGGCCCTCTTCCATTCAGCCAGTCCACGAGGTGTCCCTCTACCATTCAGCCAGTCCACGAGGTGTCCCTCTTCCATTCAGCCAGTCCACGAGGTGTCCCTCTTCCATTCAGCCAGTCCACGAGGTGGCCCTCTTCCATTCAGCCAGTCCACGAGGTGTCCCTCTACCATTCAGCCAGTCCACGAGGTGGGGCGGTGGACCTCTTCCATTCAGCCAGTCCACGAGGTGGGGCGGTGGACCTCTTCCATTCAGCCAGTCCACGAGGTGTCCCTCTTCCATTCAGCCAGTCCACGAGGTGTCCCTCTTCCATGCAGCCAGTCCACGAGGTGGCCCTCTTCCATTCAGCCAGTCCACGAGGTGGCCCTCTTCCATTCAGCCAGTCCACGAGGTGTCCCTCTTCCATTCAGCCAGTCCGCGAGGTGTCCCTCTACCATTCAGCCAGTCCACGAGGTGTCCCTCTTCCATTCAGCCAGTCCACGAGGTGTCCCTCTTCCATGCAGCCAGTCCACGAGGTGGCCCTCTTCCATTCAGCCAGTCCACGAGGTGGCCCTCTTCCATTCAGCCAGTCCACGAGGTGTCCCTCTTCCATTCAGCCAGTCCGCGAGGTGTCCCTCTACCATTCAGCCAGTCCGCGAGGTGTCCCTCTACCATTCAGCCAGTCCACGAGGTGTCCCTCTACCATTCAGCCAGTCCGCGAGGTGTCCCTCTTCCATTCAGCCAGTCCACGAGGTGGCCCTCTTCCATTCAGCCAGTCCACGAGGTGGGGCGGTGTCCCTCTTCCATGCAGCCAGTCCACGAGGTGGCCCTCTACCATTCAGCCAGTCCACGAGGTGTCCCTCTTCCATTCAGCCAGTCCACGAGGTGTCCCTCTTCCATTCAGCCAGTCCACGAGGTGTCCCTCTTCCATTCAGCCAGTCCACGAGGTGTCCCTCTTCCATTCAGCCAGTCCACGAGGTGTCCCTCTACCATTCAGCCAGTCCACGAGGTGTCCCTGTGTGTGTGTGTGTGTGTGTGTGTCTAGGCCAGCTGACGTCTTGTGTGTGTGTGTGTGTGTGTGTCTAGGCCAGCTGACGTCTTGTGTGTGTGTGTGTGTGTGTGTCGAGGCGAGCTGACGTCTTGTGTGTGTGTCTAGGAGAGCTGACGTCGTGTGTGTGTGTGTGTGTGTGTGTGTGTCTAGGAGAGCTGACGTCTTGTGTGTGTGTGTGTCTAGGCGAGCTGACGTCTTGTGATGCCCTGTCATCTGATACCCAGAAGAATGTCCTGTCGGCTCTCCTGAGACTGGGCGCTGTGACCAGGCTGAGAACGTTAGTACACTTGAATGTAGTACACTTGAATGTAGTACACTTGAATGTAGTACACTTGAATGTAGTACACTGTAATGTAGCAGTCTTGATTGTAGCAGTCTTGAATGTAGCAGTCTTGATTGTAGCAGTCTTGAATGTAGCAGTCTTGAATGTAGCAGTCTTGAATGTAGCAGTCTTGAATGTAGCAGTCTTGATTGTAGCAGTCTTGATTGTAGCAGTCTTGAATGTAGCAGTCTTGAATGTAGCAGTCTTGAATGTAATACACTCCAGTGGTTGCTGTGTTTGTTTCAGAGCTGAGCAGAGTGAATTCAGAGCCAACAAGCCAACCATCAGTAGATTAGCAGATACTCTGGGTAAGAATGTGGAAATCACAGGTCAACCCCCTTCTAATAATATCCTGTTTATATACTCTGCTATAGTAATGATAAATATACCTTATACATACTCTCTGCTATAGTAATGATAAATATACTGTATACATACTCTCTGCTATAGTAATGATAAATATACCTTATACATACTCTCTGCTAAAGTTGCTGTAAGTCAGTAGAATTTAATGGTTTCAGTGAGGTGTTTGTCTCTCTCCCCTCTCTTTCCCCTCTCTCTCTCGTCTGTCTCCCCCTCTCTCTCTCTCTCTCTCGTCTGTCTCCCCTCTCTCCCCTCTCTCTCTCTCTCTCGTCTGTCTCCCCTCTCTCTCTCTCTCTCTCGTCTGTCTCCCCTCTCTCTCTCTCTCTCTCTCTCTCTCGTCTGTCTCCCCTCTCTCTCTCTCTCTCTCTCGTCTGTCTCCCCTCTCTCTCTCTCTCTCTCTCGTCTGTCTCCCCTCTCTCTCTCGTCTGTCTTCTCTCTCTCTCTCGTCTGTTTCCCCTCTCTCTCTCTCGTCTGTTTCCCCTCTCTCTCTCTCTCTCTCGTCTGTTTCCCCTCTCTCTCTCTCTCTCTCGTCTGTTTCCCCTCTCTCTCTCTCTCTCTCTCTCTGTTTCCCCTCTCTCTCTCTCTCTCTCTCGTCTGTTTCCCCTCTCTCTCTCTCTCTCTCGTCTGTTTCCCCTCTCTCTCTCTCTCTCGTCTGTTTCCCTCTCTCTCTCGTCTGTTTCCCCTCTCTCTCTCTCTCTCTCTCGTCTGTTTCCCTCTCTCTCGTCTGTTTCCCCTCTCTCTCTCTCTCTCGTCTGTCTCCCCCCCCCCTCTCTCTCTCGTCTGTCTCCCCCCCTCTCTCTCTCTCGTCTGTCTCCCCTCTCTCTCTCTCCCCTCTCTCTCTCTCTCTCTCTCTCTCGTCTATCTCCTCTCTCTCTCGTCTGTCTCCCCTCTCTCTCTCTCTCTCTCTCGTCTGTCTCCCCTCTCTCTCTCTCTCTCGTCTGTCTCCCCTCTCTCTCTCTCTCTCTCTCTCGTCTGTCTCCCCTCTCTCTTTCTCGTCTGTCTCCTCTCTCTTTCTCGTCTGTCTCCTCTCTCTTTCTCGTCTGTCTCCTCTCTCTCTCTCGTCTGTCTCCCCTCTCTCTTTCTCGTCTGTCTCCCCTCTCTCTCGCCTGTTTCCCCTCTCTCTCTCTCGCCTGTTTCCCCTCTCTCTCTCTCTCTCTCTCGTCTGTTTCCCCTCTCTCTCTCTCTCGTCTGTTTCCCCTCTCTCTCTCGTCTGTTTCCCCTCTCTCTCTCTCCCTCTCCTCTCCTCCTCTCTCTCGTCTGTCTCCCCCCTCCAGCGGGTAGACTGCCGGTACAGACCGCCCCTAACCCCAGGCTCTAACCCTGGAGGACTGCAGACCAGACAGACACAGACTGGACCACCACTTCTCACTTCCTGTCTCCAACCCAACTCGGTGCCTGTATTCATACAGTGTCTTAGAGTCGAAGCGCTGAGTCCTCTTGTGCTCAACATCCAGACGCTGACTGACCTGAACTTTCACACCATAATCAACTGAACTGTAAAGCTGTGTCCACTATAGCTGTTCTAATTATAGAGCTGGCCTTACTTAGAGTGAGTGATACCGATCCATTACGTGTGAGCTGCTGTCAGGATCTAGTAGAATCAGTCAAGTTAATTTTTTTTAGACTCCAGACACTTCCGCTGGAGGCCACTAGATGGCAGTGTAACCACTGAGTCGATACACACGGTCTGAGTGGGTTAGTTCAAGATTTCAATGTAATTCATCATACCAATCAATAAATATAATATATGCAAAAACTTATCAGACATCAACATGTGAATTGTAATGTTTTTTACATTTGATTTCCACTTTGTTCTTTTTTTTAAATAAAATGAATGTCACCTTATTGCAAAGACTGTTCCCTATTTCATGTTTGTATATTTCATGTTGGCCTCTAAGTAGCATCACGATGCTTGACCCGTCACTGACAGAGAGTAACAGGCAGTGTTCAGCGCCTTGCAAAAGTATTCATCCCCCTTGGCGTTTTTCCTATTTTACAACCTGTAATTTAAATAGATTTTTATTTGGATTTCATGTAATGGAGAAACATAAAATAATCCAAACTGCTGAAGTGAAAAGAAAATGTTTTATTGTTTAAAAAAAAGCAGTAACAGTACCGAGCTGAACCCAGCTGATGTTACTGTCTGTCGGCCAGATGGCAACCTGATCTGAACTGGCCCCTAAACAATTCAGTGACAATCCCCAAGCAACCGTGAAGAAAGGTCATGGCAATGTGGAGGTGTAGGAAGGAGAAGGAGACCAAATGACCGACGCTGTGATTCATCTCCTGAAGTTAGTCAGTTAGTCAGCAGGGATTACAGACACTGGGTCAGTTAGTCAGCAGGGATTACAGACACTGGGTCAGTTAGTCAGCAGGGATTACAGACACTGGGTCAGTTAGTCAGCAGGGATTACAGACACTGGGTCAGTTAGTCAGGAGGGATTACAGACACTGGGTCAGTTAGTCAGCAGGGATTACAGACACTGGGTCAGTTAGTCAGCAGGGATTACAGACACTGGGTCAGTTAGTCAGGAGGGATTACAGACACTGGGTCAGTTAGTCAGCAGGGATTACAGACACTGGGTCAGTCAGTCAGCAGGGATTACAGACACTGGGTCAGTTAGTCAGCAGGGATTACAGACACTGGGTCAGTTAGTCAGCAGGGATTACAGACACTGGGTCAGTTAGTCAGCAGGGATTACAGACACTGGGTCAGTTAGTCAGCAGGGATTACAGACACTGGGTCAGTTAGTCAGGAGGGATTACAGACACTGGGTCAGTTAGTCAGCAGGGATTACAGACACTGGGTCAGTTAGTCAGCAGGGATTACAGACACTGGGTCAGTTAGTCAGCAGGGATTACAGACACTGGGTCAGTTAGTCAGCAGGTATTACAGACACTGGGTCAGTTAGTCAGGAGGGATTAAAGACACTGGGTCAGTTAGGAGGGATTACAGACACTGGGTCAGTTAGTCAGCAGGGATTACAGACACTGGGTCAGTTAGTCAGCAGGGATTACAGACACTGGGTCAGTTAGTCAGCAGGGATTACAGACACTGGGTCAGTTAGGAGGTATTACAGACACTGGGTCAGTCAGGAGGGATTACAGACACTGGGTCAGTTAGTCAGGAGGGATTACAGACACTGGGTCAGTTAGTCAGCAGGGATTACAGACACTGGGTCAGTTAGTCAGCAGGGATTACAGACACTGGGTCAGTTAGTCAGCAGGGATTACAGACACTGGGTCAGTTAGTCAGGAGGGATTAAAGACACTGGGTCAGTTAGCAAGGATTACAGACACTGGGTCAGTTAGGAGGTATTACAGACACTGGGTCAGTTAGTCAGGAGGGATTACAGACACTGGGTCAGTTAGTCAGGAGGGATTACAGACACTGGGTCAGTTAGTCAGCAGGGATTACAGACACTGGGTCAGTTAGTCAGGAGGGATTACAGACACTGGGTCAGTCAGGAGGGATTACAGACACTGGGTCAGTCAGGAGGGATTACAGACACTGGGTCAGTTAGTCAGGAGGGATTACAGACACTGGGTCAGTCAGGAGGGATTACAGACACTGGGTCAGTTAGTCAGGAGGGATTACAGACACTGGGTCAGTTAGTCAGGAGGGATTACAGACACTGGGTCAGTTAGTCAGCAGGGATTACAGACACTGGGTCAGTTAGTCAGCAGGGATTACAGACACTGGGTCAGTCAGGAGGGATTACAGACACTGGGTCAGTTAGTCAGCAGGGATTACAGACACTGGGTCAGTTAGTCAGCAGGGATTACAGACACTGGGTCAGTTAGTCAGCAGGGATTACAGACACTGGGTCAGTTAGTCAGCAGGGATTACAGACACTGGGTCAGTTAGTCAGCAGGGATTACAGACACTGGGTCAGTTAGTCAGCAGGGATTACAGACACTGGGTCAGTTAGTCAGCAGGGATTACAGACACTGGGTCAGTTAGTCAGCAGGGATTACAGACACTGGGTCAGTTAGTCAGCAGGGATTACAGACACTGGGTCAGTTAGTCAGCAGGGATTACAGACACTGGGTCAGTTAGTCAGCAGGGATTACAGACACTGGGTCAGTTAGTCAGCAGGGATTACAGACACTGGGTCAGTCAGTCAGGAGGGATTACAGAACCTGGGTCAGTTAGTCAGCAGGGATTACAGACACTGGGTCAGTTAGTCAGCAGGGATTACAGACACTGGGTCAGTCAGGAGGGATTACAGACACGGGGTCAGTTAGTCAGCAGGGATTACAGACACTGGGTCAGTTAGTCAGCAGGGATTACAGACACTGGGTCAGTTAGTCAGCAGGGATTACAGACACTGGGTCAGTTAGTCAGCAGGGATTACAGACACTGGGTCAGTTAGTCAGCAGGGATTACAGACACTGGGTCAGTTAGTCAGCAGGGATTACAGACACTGGGTCAGTTAGTCAGCAGGGATTACAGACACTGGGTCAGTTAGTCAGCAGGGATTACAGACACTGGGTCAGTTAGTCAGCAGGGATTACAGACACTGGGTCAGTCAGTTAGTCAGCAGGGATTACAGACACTGGGTCAGTTAGTCAGCAGGGATTACAGACACTGGGTCAGTTAGTCAGCAGGGATTACAGACACTGGGTCAGTTAGTCAGCAGGGATTACAGACACTGGGTCAGTCAGTCAGGAGGGATTACAGACACTGGGTCAGTTAGTCAGCAGGGATTACAGACACTGGGTCAGTTAGTCAGCAGGGATTACAGACACTGGGTCAGTCAGGAGGGATTACAGACACTGGGTCAGTTAGTCAGCAGGGATTACAGACACTGGGTCAGTTAGTCAGCAGGGATTACAGACACTGGGTCAGTTAGTCAGCAGGGATTACAGACACTGGGTCAGTTAGTCAGCAGGGATTACAGACACTGGGTCAGTTAGTCAGCAGGGATTACAGACACTGGGTCAGTTAGTCAGCAGGGATTACAGACACTGGGTCAGTCAGGAGGGATTACAGACACTGGGTCAGTCAGTCAGGAGGGATTACAGACACTGGGTAACATCAGATTCATTATTCTGCTTTTATAAAGACTAAATTCCCGGACTTTCAACTCACCTGATACACGTCTAGACAGACCATCTGCGGCCCAAATTGCACCCTATATCCCACATAGTGCACTATAGGGCTCTGGTCTAAAGTAGTGTACTATATAGGGAATAGGGCTCTGGTCTAAACTAGTGCACTATATAGGGAATAGGGCTCTGGTCTAAACTAGTGCACTATATAGGGAATAGGGCTCTGGTCTAAAGTAGTGCACTATAGGGAATAGGGCTCTGGTCTAAAGTAGTGCACTATGAAGGGAATAGGGCTCTGGTCTAAAGTAGTGCACTATATAGGGAATAGGGCTCTGGTCTAAAGTAGTGTACTATATAGGGAATAGGGCTATGGTCTATAGGTAAATCAAATTTTATTTGTCACATACACATGGTTAGCAGATGTTAATGCGAGTGTAGAGAAATCCTTGTGCTTCTAGTTCCGACCATGCAGTAATATCTAACAAGTAATCTAACAATTTCACAATAACTACCTTGGCTGGAGTCTGACAAATTTTAGGGCCTTCCTTTGACACTGCCTGGTGTAGAGGTCCTGGATGGCAGGAAGCCAGTGATGTACTGGGCCGTACGCGCTACCCTCTGTAGTGCCTTGCAGACGGAGACCGAGAAGTTGCCATACCAGGCAGTGATGCAACCCGTCAGGATGCTCTCGATGGTGCAGCTGTAGAACCTTTTGAGGATCTGAGGACCCATGCCAAATCTTTTCAGTCTCCTGAGGGGGAATAGGTTTTGTCGTGCCCTCTTCACAACTGTCTTGGTGTACTTGGACCATGTTAGTTTGTTGGCGATGTGGACACCAAGGAACTTGAAGCTCTCAACCTGCTCCACTACAGCCCCGTCGATAAGAATGGGGGCGTGCTCGGTCCTCCTTTTCCTGTAGTCTACAATCATCTCCTTTGTCTTGATCCCGTTGAGGGAGAGGTTGTTGTCCTTGCTCCACAAGGCCAGGTCTCTGACCTCCTCCCTATAGGCTGTCTCGTCGTTGTCGGTGATCAAGCCTACCACTGTTGTGTTGTCTGCAAACGTAATGATGGTGTTGGAGTCGTGCCTGGCCACACAGTCGTGGGTGAACAGGGAGAACAGGAGGGGACTAAGCACGCACCCCTGAGGGGGCCGTGTGTTGAGGATCAGCGTGGCGGATGTGTTGTTACCTACCCTCACCACCTGGGGGCGGCCGTCAGGAAGTCCAGGATCCAGTTGCAGAGGGAGGTGTTTAGTCCCAGGGTCCTTAGCTTAGTGATGAGCTTTGAGGGCACTATGGTGTTGAATGCTGAGATGTAGTCAATGAACAGCATTCTCACATACGTGTTCCTTTTGTCCAGGTGGGAAAGGGCAGTGTGGAGTGCAATAGAGATTGCATCATCTGTGGATCTGTTTGGGCGGTATACAAATTGGAGTGGCTCTAGGGTTTATGGGATGATGGTGTTGATGTGAGCCATCACCAGCCTTTCAAAGCACTTCATGGCTACGAACGTGAGTGCTACGGGTCGGTAGTCATTTAGGTAGGTTACCTTTGTGTTATTGGGCACAGGGACTATGGGGGCCTGCTTGAAACATGTTGGTATCAAAACATTTTTGGAGAAGAATTCTTTGACCTCCTAATCTGCCACTGTAGGCAGACAAGGCACACCATTGGTTAGACAGACACAGCACACCATTGGTTAGTCAGACACAGCACACCATTGGTTAGGCAGACACAGCACACCATTGGTTAGGCAGACACAGCACACCATTGGTTAGGCAGACAAGGCACACCATTGGTTAGGCAGACACAGCACACCATTGGTTAGTCAGACACAGCACACCATTGGTTAGGCAGACACAGCACACCATTGGTTAGGCAGACACAGCACACCATTGGTTAGGCAGACACGGCACACCATTGGTTAGGCAGACACAGCACACCATTGGTTAGGCAGACACAGCACACCATTGGTTAGGCAGACACGGCACACCATTGGTTAGGCAGACACGGCACACCATTGGTTAGGCAGACACAGCACACCATTGGTTAGGCAGACACAGCACTCCATTGGTTAGTCAGACACAGCACACCATTGGTTAGGCAGACACAGCACACCATTGGTTAGGCAGACACGGCACACCATTGGTTAGGCAGACACGGCACACCATTGGTTAGGCAGACACAGCACACCATTGGTTAGGCAGACACAGCACACCATTGGTTAGGCAGCACAACAAGAGCAGATCAGCAAGAGCACAGCCATTCTGGGCTCAGGGTTGGAATACCAACTGCAGTGTGTAATGCAGCCTAGTTGTAGGTACACCATCCCAGCAGCTATCTTAGAAATATATACTTTGCACTGTGCTTCTCCATGCATGCACTTCGTAGCTGATAAGATATAGACTATGGATAATTTGATTGAGATTACATTAAAGCCTCTTAAGGATTGGCGCCTTTAAATGTATTTATTTTTAACCTAAAATGACATAACCAAATCCAGCTGCCTGGAGCTCAGGCCCTGAAGCAAGGATATGCATATTCTTGGTACCATTTGAAAGGAAACACTTTGAAGTTTGTGGACATGTGAAAAGAATGTATGAGAATATAACACATTAGATCTGGTAAAAGATAATACAAAGAAAAAACCAACCATTTTTTCTGTACCCTCATCTATGAAATGCAACAGAAAGGCCATAATGTGTCATTCCAGACCAGGTGCATTTTAGATTTTGGCCACAAGATGGCAGCAGTGTATGTGAAAAGTTTTAGTCTGATCCAATGAACCATTGCATTTCTGTTCAAATTTCTATATAAAGACTGCTCCTAAAGGGCCTAACTTTTAATGTTCATAACTGTGCACTCTCCTCAAACAATAGCATGGTTTATTGGTTTATTAATCACTTTTAATGTTCATAAATCTGCACTCTCCTCAAACAATAGCATGGTTTATTGGTTTATTAATCACTTTTAATGTTCATAAATCTGCACTCTCCTCAAACAATAGCATGGTTTATTGGTTTATTAATCACTTTTAATGTTCATAAATCTGCACTCTCCTCAAACAATAGCATGGTATTCTTTCACTGTAACAGCTACTGTAAGTTGGACAGTGCAGTTAGATGAACGTCTTCTACCCCGAAGCCGTGTCTTTGTGAGACGAGGTGAACGGAAGATCTTTGCATGTGTATTTCCTACTTTAAAGCATGGAGGAGGAGGAGGAGGAGGAGGAGGTGTAGAGGTGCTTTGCTGGTGACACTGTCTGTAATTTATTTAGAATTCAAGGCACACTTAACCAGCATGGCTACCATAGCATTCTGCAGCAATACGCCATCCCACCTCCACACCTCCAGATCTGTCTGTTTGTCTGTCGATCTTTTTGTCTGTCTGTTGTAGTTTGGGAAGTCTCTCTTCGCAGGCTGTCTTCAGTGACTGTCTGTCTCTCTGTCTTCAGGGACTGTCTGTCTCTCTGTCTTCAGGGACTGTCTGTCTCTCTGTCTTCAGGGACTGTCTGTCTCTCTGTCTTCAGGATGTGTAAGAACTATTTTACCAAGAAGGAGAGTGATGGAGTGCTGCATCAGATGACCTAACCTAAACCTGTCACTGTTACATTGAACTGGGTGAATGACAGTAACCTAAACCCGTCAGTGTTACATTGAACTGGGTGAATATGAATGACAGTAACCTAAACCTGTCACTGTTACATTGAACTGGGTGAATGACAGTAACCTAAACCTATCACTGTTACATTGAACTGGGTGAATGACAGTAACCTAAACCTATCACTGTTACATTGAACTGGGTGAATGACAGTAACCTAAACCTATCACTGTTACATTGAACTGGGTGAATATGAATGACAGTAACCTAAACCTGTCACTGTTACATTGAACTGGGTGAATGACAGTAACCTAAACCTATCACTGTTACATTGAACTGGGTGAATATGAATGACAGTAACCTAAACCTGTCACTGTTACATTGAACTGGGTGAATGGAATATGAATGACAGTAACCTAAACCTGTCACTGTTACATTGAACTGGGTGAATATGAATGACAGTAACCTAAACCTGTCACTGTTACATTGAACTGGGTGAATATGAATGACAGTAACCTAAACCTGTCACTGTTACATCGAACTAGGTGAATGGAATATGAATGACAGTCATCCAATATGATGTAATAGAAATAAGACCATGCTCATTTAAATAAAATCGTCCTCATTTAAATAAAATCGTCCTCCCTAATCTTAAATGGCGCTGATTGACACCGATCTGCAACGCCAGGTGCTAAAATAGAACTTGGCTCTATTTTAGATGTTTTGACATGCTGCAGGTCCCGCCTCTCCCACCTTCTCATTGGTCTTTAGGAGCATATACCCACATGGCTGATTGAAAGATGAATGACATCCACACTCTGGTTGGGTGCAGTAATGAACCTTAATGTTTGTTGCCAATTCTATATAAAATCCACAAAAACGAAGAAGAGGACTAGGAGATATTACTAGAGACTAACTAGGTTTCCCCTTTAATCTGTGGATTATTTTTGTGTGACTCAAAGTGGGTCAATATTCTACAAGAATACAGAAACAAAAATACTGTGTATTTCAATTAAAATAATAACCCAATGTTTGTATATCCCAGTACAAATTAACTAGCAACGGCAAGATAGCCAAATGTTCACGAATGTTTCGACCCCTGTCCCCAAATGAATTTAGTTGTCTCAGACTTCTTTTTGATAGTTCAACCTGCGTGTCCTGAAAACGTTTGGTGTGGATGGACAAAATCTACATGCACACGCTACGCGCGTGTCCGTTGGGGTCAGTGACATCATGGTAATGTTAATGCCATAATTCTGTTGACAAATGAAAACAGACCCAGAGATGTAATTTGAGCCACACATGCAGATTCGACAGTTCTACCTGGAAAGTGTTGTTTTGAAATTATTAGATACTACACACACACACACACACACACACAAAAAAAAAAATGTTTTTATTTATTTATAACTAAGGAAATATGTTCTTCACTGGTTATTCTGCTCATTTAGCATTTATTAACAATCTTGGTTTACAAAATACAAGTCAACAGGTGTTTGTGGATAGTGAATTATATTTGTGCATATTTGTTACGGATCATATGGGGATTGGGGGGGGCATTGTACGGTGTCATATAATTAACACGATCCGACATTTTACTCGGTTTGTGTGACATCACCTTGACAACGGCGGGACACTAGGCTACTCTCCGGAGAAGCAGCAGACCGGGACGGGAGATCTGGCACGGAGCGGGCACAACTCTCCGTGTTGCAAAGCAACCGGGGCTCAAACCGGGGCTAAATCCTACCGTGAGTAGCCTACAGAGCACCCCTCCCCCATTGTCTTCGTCCTGAGTTCTCCTTGCAAGTTTAGGCCACCTATCTTTCTGACTTCAGCTCAATCGAGATATTTCGTTTAGCCAATGTTTAAACAGGATTACTAGGCCTACTCGTTGAATAACTTCGTTGTTGTTGAAGTTTTAATATCTATTCACTAATACCAATTCAAAAGTGTAGTGCCAATTGTAGATGTGGACGCTCGACCTCTCGTGTAGGGTAACTAGGAGACGAGCTCCACCTCTTGTGTAGGGTAAGAGAGGCTATATACAGTAGAGAGGTTATTTACAGTAGAGAGGTTATATACAGTAGAGAGGTTATATACAGTAGAGAGGCTATATACAGTAGAGAGGCTATATACAGTAGAGAGGTTATATACAGTAGAGAGGCTATATACAGTAGAGAGGCTATATACAGTAGAGAGGTTATATACAGTAGAGAGGCTATATACAGTAGAGAGGTTATATACAGTAGAGAGGCTATATACAGTAGAGAGGCTATATACAGTAGAGAGACTATATACAGTAGAGAGGTTATATACAGTAGAGAGGCTATATACAGGAGAGAGGATATATACAGTAGAGAGGCTATATACAGTAGAGAGACTATATACAGTAGAGAGGTTATATACAGTAGAGAGGCTACATACAGTAGAGAGGCTATATACAGTAGAGAGGCTATATACAGTAGAGAGGCTATATACAGTAGAGAGGCTATATACAGTAGAGAGGTTATATACAGTAGAGAGACTATATACAGTAGAGAGGTTATATACAGTAGAGAGGCTACATACAGTAGAGAGGCTATATACAGTAGAGAGGCTATATACAGTAGAGAGGCTATATACAGTAGAGAGGCTATATACAGTAGAGAGGTTATATACAGTAGAGAGGCTATATACAGTAGAGAGGCTATATACAGTAGAGAGGCTATATACAGTAGAGAGGTTATATACAGTAGAGAGGCTACATACAGTAGAGAGGTTATATACAGTAGAGAGGCTACATACAGTAGAGAGGTTATATACAGTAGAGAGGCTACATACAGTAGAGAGGCTATATACAGACACCGGTTCGTCAGGCTGATTGAGGTAGTATGTACATGTAGATATGGTTAAAGTGACTATGCATATATGATGAACAGAGAGTAGCAGCAGCGTAAAAGAGGGGTTGAGAGGGGCACACAATGCAAACAGCTGTGGGATGGGGGCTCTAGAAAACGTCACCACTCTCAAACACATGGACAGAGCTATGGATGCATGTCTGTCCATGATATCAACATTATAGTTTCACCATGTTTTGATGCTATACAGGGTTTGTTTACAATTAAACTGTTTACAAACAATGGAGCAAAACAAGCTTGTATTTGAGGTTCTGATGGAATATGACATTTGAACTAAGCTCATATGTTATATTCGTCAACAAACCGATGTGTAAATATGATTAATTGCAATCCTACCTTTTGGAAAAATAGAATATAATTATGTAAACCAAATCATTATTCTCTGCCCATCATACTGTGTTTCCGTGTGTAGCCACGGTTCCTAACATTGTCCCCTTCTTTAGGCCCTGATACTGGCTCGGCTACAACTCGTTTCCCGGGAGACTTGAGTTATTGTTATTGTTCAATTCAAATGTTATCTCTTTGTCACAAAGGGGTCCAGGTTTGTCTCACAGATTCCAGTTTGTTGAAGGGTAAAACAAAAGAACCTGTTCATTAAAGGGTTTAAATTAAACAAGATAAATTAAGTGGGTTGTTTCTCTTAGGCGTCTGCTAATACAGACTTGTTCCAATCCAGCTCTAAATCCATCTTTACCCATAACCCCCTGCTACGCTGCAGGTAAACCCAAAAGGTGTCCCAATAACAGTAAAAGGGTTTCTAATATAAATAATGAACATAATTACTTTTCTATACATTTCCTTACATTTCTATACATACTAAGAATGTTCTATACATTTCTATACATACTAAGAATGTTCTATACATTTCTATACATACTAAGAATGTTCTATACATTTCTATACATACTAAGAATTTTCTATACATTTCTATACATACTAAGCATTTTCTATACAGTTCTATATTTTTTCTCTCCTTTATGCAAAATGACTCTAATACACATTGTGAAGAATGAAGAAAACGATGAAAAGCATTTATAATTCATATATTATATTTATAATTTCAAAACAAAATGGTCAAAATAATACATTATACCTTCGTGTTTTTCATGGTCGTGTATTAACACATTATAACACATTATAACCCTGTTCAGTGTGTTCTTCATGGTAGTGTATTAACACATTATAACACATTATAACACATTATAACCCCCTTCAGTGTGTTCTTCATGGTAGTGTATTAACACATTATAACACATTATAACCCCCTTCAGTGTGTTCTTCATGGTAGTGTATTAACACATTATAACACATTATAACACATTATAACCCTGTTCAGTGTGTTCTTCATGGTAGTGTATTAACACATTATAACCCCCTTCAGTGTGTTCTTCATGGTAGTGTATTAACACATTATAACACATTATAACCCCCTTCAGTGTGTTCTTCATGGTAGTGTATTAACACATTATAACACATTATAACCCCCTTCAGTGTGTTCTTCATGGTAGTGTATTAACACATTATAACACATTATAACCCCTTTCAGTGTGTTCTTCATGGTAGTGTATTAACACATTATAACCCCCTTCAGTGTGTTCTTCATGGTAGTGTATTAACACATTATAACCCTGTTCAGTGTGTTCTTCATGGTAGTGTATTAACACATTATAACACATTATAACACATTATAACACATTATAACCCCCTTCAGTGTGTTCTTCATGGTAGTGTATTAACACATTATAACCCCCTTCAGTGTGTTCTTCATGGTAGTGTATTAACACATTATAACACATTATAACCCTGTTCAGTGTGTTCTTCATGGTAGTGTATTAACACATTATAACACATTATAACCCCCTTCAGTGTGTTCTTCATGGTAGTGTATTAACACATTATAACCCCTTCAGTGTGTTCTTCATGGTAGTGTATTAACACATTATAACACATTATAACCCCCTTCAGTGTGTTCTTCATGGTAGTGTATTAACACATTATAACACATTATAACCCCCTTCAGTGTGTTCTTCATGGTAGTGTATTAACACATTATAACACATTATAACACATTATAACCCCCTTCAGTGTGTTCTTCATGGTAGTGTATTAACACATTATAACCCTGTTCAGTGTGTTCTTCATGGTAGTGTATTAACACATTATAACACATTATAACCCCCTTCAGTGTGTTCTTCATGGTAGTGTATTAACACATTATAACACATTATAACCCTGTTCAGTGTGTTCTTCATGGTAGTGTATTAACACATTATAACCCATTATAACCCCCTTCAGTGTGTTCTTCATGGTAGTGTATTAACACATTATAACCCCCTTCAGTGTCTTCTTCATGGTAGTGTATTAACACATTATAACACATTATAACCCCCTTCAGTGTGTTCTTCATGGTAGTGTATTAACACATTATAACCCTGTTCAGTGTGTTCTTCATGGTAGTGTATTAACACATTATAACCCCCTTCAGTGTCTTCTTCATGGTAGTGCATTAACACATTATAACCCTGTTCAGTGTGTTCTTCATGGTAGTGTATTAACACATTATAACCCCCTTCAGTGTGTTCTTCATGGTAGTGTATTAACACATTATAACCCCCTTCAGTGTGTTCTTCATGGTAGTGTATTAACACATTATAACACATTATAACCCCCTTCAGTGTGTTCTTCATGGTAGTGTATTAACACATTATAACCCTGTTCAGTGTGTTCTTCATGGTAGTGTATTAACACATTATAACCCTGTTCAGTGTGTTCTTCATGGTAGTGTATTAACACATTATAACCCCCTTCAGTGTGTTCTTCATGGTAGTGTATTAACACATTATAACCCCCTTCAGTGTGTTCTTCATGGTAGTGTATTAACACATTATAACACATTATAACCCCCTTCAGTGTGTTCTTCATGGTAGTGTATTACCACATTATAACCCCCTTCAGTGTGTTCTTCATGGTAGTGTATTAACACATTATAACACATTATAACCCCCTTCAGTGTGTTCTTCATGGTAGTGTATTAACACATTATAACACATTATAACCCCCTTCAGTGTGTTCTTCATGGTAGTGTATTAACACATTATAACACATTATAACCCCCTTCAGTGTGTTCTTCATGGTAGTGTATTAACACATTATAACACATTATAACCCCCTTCAGTGTGTTCTTCATGGTAGTGTATTAACACATTATAACCCCCTTCAGTGTGTTCTTCATGTTAGTGTATTAACACATTATAACCCCCTTCAGTGTGTTCTTCATGGTAGTGTATTAACACATTATAACACATTATAACCCCCTTCAGTGTGTTCTTCATGGTAGTGTATTAACACATTATAACACATTATAACCCCCTTCAGTGTGTTCTTCATGGTAGTGTATTAACACATTATAACACATTATAACCCCCTTCAGTGTGTTCTTCACGGTAGTGTATTAACACATTATAACACATTATAACCCCCTTCAGTGTGTTCCTCAGTTTAGCCTAAGCCTTTATTTCTTTGACATTTTGCAGGATGGAATCTCTAGAGATTGAGGATCTCTATACATACAGAGCCTTCACAAAGTATTCAGACCCCTTGACTTTTTCCACATTTTGTTACGTTACAGCCTTATTCTATAATTAATTAAATAAATAATTTTCCTCATCAATCCACACATAATACCCCGTAATGACAAAGTGAAAACAGTTGTTTTAGAAATTTTTGAAAATGTATAAAATATAAAAAACAGATACCTCATTTACATAAGTATTCAGACCCTTTGCTATGAGACTCGAAATTGAGCTCAGGTGCATCCTGTTTCCATTGATCATCCTTGAGATGTTTCTACAACTTGATTGGAGTCCACCTATGGTAAATTCAATTGATTGGACATGATCTGGAAAGGCACACCTGTCTATATAAGGTCCCACAGTTGACAGTTCATGTAAGGTCAAAAACCAAGCAATGAGGTCGAAGGAATTGTCCGTAGAGCTCCGAGACAGGATTGTGTCGAGGCACAGATCTGGGGAAGGGTACCAAAACATTTCTGCAGTATTGAAGGTCCCCAAGAACACAGTGGCCTCCATCATTCTTAAATGGAAGAAGTTTAGAACCATGAAGACTCTTCCTAGAGCTGGCCGCCCGGCCAAACTGAGCAATCGGGGGAGAAGGGCCTTGGTCAGGGAGGTGACCAAGAACCAGATGGTCCAGAGCTCCAGAGTTCTTCTGTGGAGATGGGATAACCTTCCAGGAGGACAACCATCTCTGCAGCACTCCGCCAATCACGCCTTTATGGTAGAGTGGCCAGACGGAAGCCACTCTTCAGTAAAAGACACATGACAGTCCACTTGGAGTTTGCCAAAAGGCACCTAAAGGACTCTCAGACCATGAGAAACAAGATTCTCTGGTCTGATGAAACCAAGATTGAACTCTTTGGCCTGAATGCCAAGCGTCATGTCTGGAGGAAAGCTGGCACCATCCCTACGGTGAGGCATGCTGGTGGGGATGTTTTTCAGCACCAGGGACCGGGAGACTAGGATTGGGGGAAAGATGAACAGAGCAAAATACAGAGAGATCCTTGATGAAAACCTGCTCCAGGACCTCAGACTGGGGTGGACAGGACAACGACCATAAGCACACAGCCAACAACGCAGGAGTGGCTTCGGGACAAGTATCTGAATGTCCTTGAGTGGCCCAGCCAGAGCCCGGACTTGAACCCGATCAAACATCTCTGGAGAGACCTTATAATAGCAGTACAGCAACGCTCCCCATCCAACCTGACAGAGCTTGAGAGCATCTGCAGAGAAGAATGGGAGAAACTCCCCAAATACAGGTCTGTCAAACATTTGCAAAAATGTCTAAAAACCCTGATTTTGCTTTACATTTACATTTACATTTAAGTCATTTGGCAGACGCTCTTATCCAGAGCGACTTACAAATTGGTGAATTCACCTAATGACATCCAGTGGAACAGCCACTTTACAATAGTGCATCTAAATCATTTAAGGGGGGGGTGAGAAGGATAACTTTATCCTATCCTTTGTCATTATGGGGTATTGTGATGTCATTATGGGTTATTGTGATGTCATTATGGGGTATTGTGATGTCATTATGGGGTATTGTGATGTCATTATGGGGTATTGTGATGTCATTATGGGGTATTGTGATGTCATTATGGGGTATTGTGATGTCATTATGGGGTATTGTGATGTCATTATGGGGTATTGTGATGTCATTATGGGGTATTGTGATGTCATTATGGGGTATTGTGATGTCATTATGGGGTATTGTGTATAGATTGATGAGGGGAAATACGGCTGTAACCAAATGTAGAAAAATGGGTTTGGATACTTTCCGAATGCACTGTATACCTTTCTATCAGTAAATCTATTTCATTCTCATCCCAGACATGCCTGTCAAGGACAGTGGTGCCGCCGGTCTGATCGTGTTCCACACGTCTGCTCCCAGAGGTCTCCTCACATCTACGGTAAGACTATTGTTAACGTTTTTCTTTCTTTCTTTGTGTAATATACGTTTGCAACTACTGTCTAACAACGTCTACAACTAGTCTAAAAACGTTTACAACTACTGTCTAAAAACGATTATAACTACTGTCTAACCAGGTTTACAACTACTGTCTAAAAACGTTTACAACTACTGTCTAAAAACGTCTACAACTACTGTCTAAAAACGTTTACAACTACTGTCTAAAAACATTTACAACTACTGTCTAAAAACGTCTACAACTACTGTCTAAAAACGATTACAACTACTGTCTAACAACATTTACAACTACTGTCTAAAAACATTTACAACTACTGTCTAAAAATGTCTACAACTACAGTCTAAAAACGTCTACAACTACTGTCTAAAAATGTTTGCAACTACTGTCTAAAAACATCTACAACTACTGTCTAAAAACATCTACAACTACTGTCTAAAAACGTCTACAACTACTGTCTAAAAACGTCTACAACTACGGTCTAAAAACGTCTACAACTACTGTCTAAAAACATTTACAACTACTGTCTAAAAACGTCTACAACTACTGTCTAAAAACATTTACAACTACTGTCTAAAAACGTTTACAACTTCTGTCTAAAAACGTCTACAACTTCTGTCTAAAAACGTCTACAACTTCTGTCTAAAAACGTCTACAACTACTGTCTAAAAACGTTTGCAACTACTGTCTAAAAACGTTTGCAACTACTGTCTAAAAACGTTTACAACTACTGTCTAAAAACGTTTACAACTACTGTCTAAAAACGTTTACAACTACTGTCTAAAAACGTTTGCAACTACTGTCTAAAAAACGTTTACAACTGTCTAAAAACGTCTACAACTACTGTCTAAAAACGTTTACAACTACTGTCTAAAAACGTCTACAACTGCTGTCTAAAAACATTTACAACTACTGTCTAAAAACATTTACAACTACTGTCTAAAAACGTTTACAACTACTGTCTAAAAACGATTACAACTACTGTCTAAAAACATTTGCAACTACTGTCTAAAAACGTTTGCAACTACTGTCTAAAAACGTTTACAACTGTCTTAAAACGTCTACAACTACTGTCTAAAAACGTTTACAACTGCTGTCTAAAAACTTGTACAACTACTGTCTAACAACATTTACAACTACTGTCTAAAAACGTCTACAACTACTGTCTAAAAATGTTTACAACTGCTGTCTAAAAACGTTTACAACTACTGTCTAAAAACGTTTACAACTACTGTCTAAAAACATTTACAACTACTGTCTAAAATGTCTACAACTACAGTCTAAAAACGTTTACAACTATTGTCTAAAAACGTCTACAACTACTGTCTAAAAACGTCTACAACTACTGTCTAAAAACGTTTACAACTACTGTCTAAAAACGTCTACAACTACGGTCTAAAAACGTTTACAACTACTGTCTAAAAACGTTTACAACTACTGTCTAAAAATGTTTACAACTACTGTCTAAAAACGTTTACAACAGTAATGTAAACAAGTTGTTAATACAGGTATGTCAATAATGAACAGGTCCTAATTTACGAGGACCTGTCTAGTGGCAGAGACGACAGCAATATACTGTTTAGCAAACGGCAGGGAGGCAAACCTGTGAACACAATCACCCTTCACATCGCACCATGGACACTTCCTCTGAGGTTCCCATCTCCAGTTTACAATGGGGTTCCCATCTCCAGTTTACAATGGGGTTCCCATCTCCAGTTTACAATGGGGTTCCCATCTCCAGTTTACAATGGGGTTCCCATCTCCAGTTTTCAATGTGGTTCCCATCTCCAGTTTACAATGGGGTTCCCATCTCCAGTTTACAATGTGGTTCCCATCTCCAGTTTACAATGGGGTTCTCATCTCCAGTTTTCAATGGGGTTCCCATCTCCAGTTTACAATGGGGTTCCCATCTCCAGTTTACAATGGGGTTCCCATCTCCAGTTTACAATGGGGTTCCCATCTCCAGTTTTCAATGTGGTTCCCATCTCCAGTTTACAATGGGGTTCCCATCTCCAGTTTACAATGTGGTTCCCATCTCCAGTTTACAATGGGGTTCCCATCTCCAGTTTTCAATGTGGTTCCCATCTCCAGTTTACAATGGGGTTCCCATCTCCAGTTTTCAATGGGGTTCCCATCTCCAGTTTACAATGTGGTTCCCATCTCCAGTTTACAATGGGGTTCCCATCTCCAGTTTTCAATGGGGTTCCCATCTCCAGTTTACAATGTGGTTCCCATCTCCAGTTTACAATGGGGTTCCCATCTCCAGTTTTCAATGGGGTTCCCATCTCCAGTTTACAATGGGGTTCCCATCTCCAGTTTACAATGTGGTTCCCATCTCCAGTTTACAATGGGGTTCCCATCTCCAGTTTACAATGGGGTTCCCATCTCCAGTTTTCAATGGGGTTCCCATCTCCAGTTTACAATGGGGTTCCCATCTCCAGTTTTCAATGGGGTTCCCATCTCCAGTTTACAATGGGGTTCCCATCTCCAGTTTTCAATGGGGTTCCCATCTCCAGTTTACAATGGGGTTCCCATCTCCAGTTTACAATGGGGTTCCCATCTCCAGTTTTCAATGGGGTTCCCATCTCCAGTTTACAATGGGGTTCCCATCTCCAGTTTTCAATGGGGTTCCCATCTCCAGTTTTCAATGGGGTTCCCATCTCCAGTTTTTAATGGGGTTCCCATCTCCAGTTTTTAATGGGGGCATGGACACTATGCTCAATATCGGCATCCCAAATGGCACCCTATTCCCTTTTGACCAGAGTCCTAATGGTCCAAGTCTAAAGTAGTGCACTATGTAGGGATTAGGGTACCAGGCTGTGGTCTAAAGTAGTGCACTATGTAGGGATTAGGGTGCCAGGCTGTGGTCTAAAGTAGTGCACTATGTAGGGATTAGGGTGCCAGGCTGTGGTCTAAAGTAGTGCACTATGTAGGGATTAGGGTACCAGGCTGTGGTCTAAAGTAGTGCACTATGTAGGGATTAGGGTACCAGGCTGTGGTCTAAAGTAGTGCACTATGTAGGGATTAGGGTACCAGGCTGTGGTCTAAAGTAGTGCACTATGTAGGGATTAGGGTACCAGGCTGTGGTCTAAAGTAGTGCACTATGTAGGGATTAGGGTACCAGGCTGTGGTCTAAAGTAGTGCACTATGTAGGGATTAGGGTACCAGGCTGTGGTCTAAAGTAGTGCACTATGTAGGGATTAGGGTGCCAGGCTGTGGTCTAAAGTAGTGCACTATGTAGGGATTAGGGTGCCAGGCTGTGGTCTAAAGTAGTGCACTATGTAGGGATTAGGGTACCAGGCTGTGGTCTAAAGTAGTGCACTATGTAGGGAATAGGGTGCCAGGCTGTGGTCTAAAGTAGTGCACAATGTAGGGATTAGGGTACCATTTGTGATTCATTAAATGTCAGTGTTAGACTCTGTCTGGGAACCCTGTCTGGGAACCCTGTCTGGGAACCCTGTCTGGGAACCCTGTCAGAGAACCCTGTCTGGGAACCCTGTCAGAGAACCCTGTCTGGGAACCCTGTCAGAGAACCCTGTCTGGGAACCCTGTCAGAGAACCCTGTCTGGGAACCCTGTCAGAGAACCCTGTCTGGGAACCCTGTCTGAGAACCCTGTCTGGGTGCATCTTAACAGCCTGAAGTGACTTCCTTCGTTCCCTTAACTCCTTTCCTCAGGAATGTCCTACAGACATTTGAGACCCAGAAATGGCCATGTACCCTTCCTCCATTTGTGTTCATTGTGATGTAAACCCCTGATTCTTGTTGTTGTTGTTTTCATGCTGTTGTTGATGTTCTACTGTGTGTTGTTCCAGGTACCCAGCGGAGTATGGAGAAGTGTCAGGAAGACCGGCCGAAGAGGAAGAGGAGGAGAGAAGAGGAGGAGTGAGGTGTGGCTTCCTGGACCTCCCAGAGGGCCGTGGGTGGACTGGCTCTCTCACACCTCCTTCAGGAGGCTGCAGGTACTGCACACACTCAGCCACACGCAAGCAGATACACATACACTTAGCCACACACGAACACACACTCATTTCTTTCACGTTTGTGTTTTTTCATCTACAATCATTCAGGTCAAGTTAGAATCTGAGAACCAAGAAGCTAGAGCCATCACCCAGCCCCTACTGGACACTGAGAATGGCTTTGTCAAGGTGACCACAATTCTGTCAGAGAATGGCTTTGTCAAGGTGACCACAATTCTGTCAGAGAATGGCTTTGTCAAGGTGACCACAATTCTGTCAGAGAATGGCTTTGTCAAGGTGACCACAATTCTGTGCAACATCTCCTCTGGGAATCCCGGCCATTCTAAGCATGTGATCTATTCCAGAGCCAGCACACCTGATTAAACTTTTAAGCCAACCATCCAGCCCTGGATTAGACCAATCAGTTGTGGTAGAGTTCAGGCTTATAGATCTGATAGATGCTGATGTATGTTTAACGTATGTTACGTTCTGTATCCTTATGTGGTGTCATGACTAGTTTAGCTCCATCGTAACATTCTGTGTCTCTGTCTCTTCCTGTCAGGACCTGGAGCGTTATCTGTGCCAACAGGAAAGGGCGGAGCTTCGTAAGCGAGAGCTGCTCCATAAGCGCTGGACGGAGCGTGTGTGGACCCCTATTCAGAGGAACGTGGAGAACCAAGTGCCCCATTGCTGCTACGACGAGGCAGAGAGGATACGCAGCATTTTCCTGAACTACATTCACTACTGTAACTCAAAGGTACAACACACTGTAATATACTATACTGTAACCCCAAGGTAGCCCTACTGTAACCCCAAGGTAACCCTACTGTAACTCCACTGTAACCCCAAGGTAACCCTACTGTAACACCAAGGTAGCCCTACTGTAACCCCAAGGTAACCCTACTGTAACCCCAAGGTAACCCTACTGTAACCCTACTGTAACACCAAGGTAACCCTACTGTAACCATACGGTAGCCCTACTGTAACCCCAAGGTAACCCTACTGTAACACCAAGGTAGCCCTACTGTAAACCTACGGTAACCCTACCGTAACCCTACTGTAACACCAAGGTAACCCTACTGTAACCCTACGGTAACCCTACTGTAACCCTACGGTAACCCTACTGTAACACCAAGGTAGCCCTACTGTAACCCTACGGTAACCCTACTGTAACCCTACTGTAACACCAAGGTAACCCTACGGTAACCCTACTGTAACCCTACGGTAGCCCTACTGTAACCCCAAGGTAACCCTACTGTAAAACCAAGGTAACCCTACTGTAACCCTACGGTAACCCTACTGTAACACCAAGGTAACCCTACTGTAACCCCACTGTAACCCTACCAAGGTAACCCCACTGTAACCCCAAGGTAACCCTACTGTAACCCTACTGAAACATCAAGGTAACCCTACTGTAGCCCTACTGTAACCCTAAGGTGACCCTACTGTAACCCCAAGGTAACCCTACTGTAACCCTACTGTAACCCCAAAGTAACCCTACTGTAACACCATGGTAACCCTACTGTAACCCTACTGTAACACCAAGGTAACCCTACTGTAACTCTACTGTAACACCAAGGTAACCCTACTGTAACCCTACTGTAACCCCAAGGTAACCCTACTGTAACCCTACTGTAACACCAAGGTAACCCTACTGTAACTCTACTGTAACACCAAGGTAACCCTACTGTAACCCTACCGTAACCCCAAGGTAACCCCAAGGTAACCCTACTGTAACCCTACTGTAACACCAAGGTAGCCCTACTGTAACCCTACTGTAACTCTACTGTAACACCAAGGTAACCCTACTGTAACCCTACGGTAACCCTACTGTAACACCAAGGTAACCCTACTGTAACCCCACTGTAACCCTACCAAGGTAACCCCACTGTAACCCCAAGGTAACCCTACTGTAACCCTACTGAAACATCAAGGTAACCCTACTGTAACACCATGGTAACCCTACTGTAACACCAAGGTAACCCTACTGTAACCCCACTGTAACCCTACCAAGGTAACCCCACTGTAACCCCAAGGTAACCCTACTGTAACCCTACTGTAACACCAAGGTAACCCTACTGTAACCCTACTGTAACACCAAGGCAACCCTACTGTAACCCCAAGATAACCCTACTGTAACCCTACTGTAACCCCAAGGTAACCCTACTGTAACCCTACCAAGGTAACCCTACTGTAACCCTACTGTAACACCAAGGTAACCCTACTGTAACACCAAGGTAACCCTACTGTAACCCTACCAAGGTAACCCTACTGTAACCCCAAGGTAACCCTATTGTAACACCAAGGTAACCCTACTGTAACACCAAGGTAACCCCACTGTAACCCCAAGGTAACCCTACTGTAACCCTACTGTAACCCTACCATGGTAACCCTACTGTAACCCCAAGGCAACCCTACTGTAACCCCAAGTAACCCTACTGTAACACCAAGGCAACCCTACTGTAACCCCAAGATAACCCTACTGTAACCCTACTGTGACCCCAAGGTAACCCTACTGTAACCCTACCAAGGTAACCCTACTGTAACCCTACCAAGGTAACCCTACTGTAACCCCAAGGTAACCCTACTGTAACACCAAGGTAACCCTACTGTAACCCTAATGTAACACCAAGGCAAACCTACTGTAACCCCAAGGTAGCCCTACTGAAACCCCAAGGTAACCCTACTGTAACCCCAAGGTAACCCTACTGTAACCCCAAGGTAACCCTACTGTAACCCCAAGGTAGCACTACTGTAACTCCACTGTAACCCCAAGGTAACCCTACTGTAACCCCAAGGTAACCTTACTGTAACCCTACTATAACCCCAAGGTAACCCTACTGTAACACCATGGTAACCCTACTGTAACACCAAGGTAAACCTACTGTAACCCTACTGTAACACCAAGGTGACCCGACTGTAACCCTACTGTAACACCAAGGTAACCCTACTGTAACCCCAAGGTAACCCTACTGTAACACCAAGGTAACCCTACTGTAACCCTACTGTAACCCTACGGTAACCCTACTGTAACACCAAGGTAACCCTACTGTAACCCCAAGGTAACCCTACTATAACCCTACTGTAACACCAAGGTAACCCTACTGTAACCCTACTGTAAAACCAAGGTAACCCTACTGTAACACCAAGGTAACCCTACTGTAACACCAAGGTAGCCCTACTGTAACACCAAGGTAGCCCTACTGTAACACCAAGGTAACCCTACTGTAACACCAAGGTAACCCTACTGTAACACCAAGGTAGCCCTACTGTAACACCAAGGTAACCCTACTGTAACACCAAGGTAGCCCTACTGTAACACCAAGGTAACCCTACTGTAACACCAAGGTAGCCCTACTGTAACACCAAGGTAACCCTACTGTAACACCAAGGTAGCCCTACTGTAACACCAAGGTAGCCCTACTGTAACACCAAGGTAGCCCTACTGTAACACCAAGGTAACCCTACTGTAACACCAAGGTAGCCCTACTGTAACACCAAGGTAACCCTACTGTAACACCAAGGTAACCCTACTGTAACACCAAGGTAGCCCTACTGTAACACCAAGGTAACCCTACTGTAACACCAAGGTAACCCTACTGTAACACCAAGGTAGCCCTACTGTAACACCAAGGTAGCCCTACTGTAACACCAAGGTAACCCTACTGTAACACCAAGGTAACCCTACTGTCACCCTACGGTAAAGGTATATCAACCCCTTTTTTATATACTAAAAAGCTCCATTGTTATATTGTTTTAACTACTCCTATAGAAATGGTAGTCTGTCAGGTACTCAGCAGGAAGGTCTGATTTCTCTATTATTAAAACAAGACCCAGATGGAAAATATTTTTAAAAAACTGGAGGCCCCTTACACTTCAATGTTGTGATGCAAAAGTACTAGCGAAATGCATAGCACTCAGAATTAAACAGGTTTTTACCAGGTATTGTTCATCCTGATCAGACAGTTTCTTTTAGTGAAGAGGCGACAGTTTTGGATTTATTCATGTTTTTTTTCTACAGTGTGCGAGTCTCTTCCTGAATATGTTAATTGGTTTCACTTCTTCCAGGTTGCCACACCTGCGTCGAGGGACCCACTGTTCCTTCAATCACGTGACGGGACAAAGGAAAAGAGGGCGGTCCTACGCTGTCAGACAGGTATTGTAGCAAAAACAACAAAAATAAGACCTGGAACTTTAGGGATAAATTGCAAACGGAAGAGGACTATTAAGTAAAGCATGAGCCTTAGTTCTATATTACAGCTTGACTGTTAACATATTGTAAAGGTGAGTCCCAGGTGTGACTGTTAGCTATTTAAAGGTGAGTCCCAGGTGTGACTGTTAGCTATTTAAAGGTGAGTCCCAGGTGTGACTGTTAGCTATTTAAATGTATGTCCCAGGTGTGACTATTATCTATTTAAAGGTGTGTCCCAGGTGTGACTGTTATCTATTTAAAGGTGAGTCCCAGGTGTGACTGTTATCTATTTAATGGTGTGTCCCAGATGTGACTGTTATCTATTTAAAGGTGTGTCCCAGGTGTGACTGTTATCTATTTAAAGGTGAGTCCCAGGTGTTACTGTTATCTATTTAAAGGTGTGTCCCAGGTGTGACTGTTATCTATTTAAAGGTGAGTCCCAGGTGTGACTGTTATCTATTTAATGGTGTGTCCCAGGTGTGACTGTTAGCTATTTAAAGGTGAGTCCCAGGTGTGACTGTTAGCTATTTAAAGGTGAGTCCCAGGTGTGACTGTTATCTATTTAAAGGTGTGTCCCAGGTGTGACTGTTAGCTATTTAAAGGTGAGTCCCAGGTGTGACTGTTAGCTATTTAAAGGTGAGTCCCAGGTGTGACTGTTATCTATTTAAATGTGTGTCCCGGGTGTGACTGTTATCTATTTAAAGGTGTGTCCCAGGTGTGACTGTTAGCTATTTAAAGGTGTGTCCCAGGTGTGACTGTTAGCTATTTAAAGGTGTGTCCCAGGTGTGACTGTTAGCTATTTAAGGGTGAGTCCCAGGTGTGACTGTTATCTATTTAAATGGGTGTCCCAGGTGTGACTGTTATCTATTTAAATGGGTGTCCCAGGTGTGACTGTTAGCTATTTAAAGGTGTGACTGTTAGCTATTTAACTTCTTTGGGACTGGGGGGCAGTATTGAGTAGCTTGGATGAAAAAAGTGCCCAAAGTAAACTGCCTGCTACTCAGGCCCAGAAGCTAGAATATGCAAATAATTGGTAGATTTGGATAGGAAACTGTCAGGACCCGGTTACGAACCTGGGTCTCCGGAGTGAGAAACAGTCACTTAACCAACTGAGCCACGAATAGTCAGCAGAACCCAGAAGATGAGGCAGACACAGCAGTACTTAAGACGGTGTATTTAATAAAGTAAAAAGGAGAAGTCCTTCAATACAAAAAATGGCAAATCCAAAAGGTGGTAGGAATAGCACAAAAAGCCTCAAGAGATACTCAAAAATAAAAACAGAATTCCACAAGAGCATCCACCGGAATCGACAAGAATACACAGAACACTAGGGCTGGGTGCTAACATACAAACACAGAGCACAGAACTGAGGGAAACTAAGGGTTTAAATACAATCAGGGGAAACGAGGCACAGGTGCAAATAATAATGGGGAACAAGGGAAAAACATGAGGTCAAAAAGCACAATGGGGGCATCTAGTGACCAAAACCCGGAACAACCCTGGCCAAATCCTGACAGAATCCCCCTAGGAACGGCTCCTGACGTTCCTACCAGCTCTCTCAGGGTGGAGGGCCCTGAACTGACGAATGAGGTCAGGGTCCAGGATGTCTTTGGCAGGAACCCAGGAGCGCTCCTCGGGACCGTAGCCTTCCCAGTCCACCAGATACTGCCAGGACCGCTGCACCCGGCGGGAATCCAGTATCCGATGGACGGTATAAGCCGGCTGGCCTCCAATGACACGAGGCGGAGGGGGAGGTCTGTCTGCCGGGACAAGGGGAGAAAAACAACAGGTTTTAACAATGAAATGTGAAATGTGGGATTAATCTTAAGGGATCTGGGTAAGTGTAGGCGATAAGAAACTGGGTTAACTCTCCTGGCAACCTTGAAGGGACCGATGTATTTTTGGGAAAGCTTGCGAGACTCCACCCGTAGAGGTAAGTCTCTTGTGGAGAGCCAGACTCTCTGGCCGGGGCGCAGGGTAGGCCCGGGACGGCGACGTCTGTTGGCTTGTTGTTGGTACCTCTGTGAGGAACGCATAAGATTAAGACGGGTCTTCCTCCACATAAGCCGACAGCGTCTGACGAACTTCAAGGCTGAAGGCACTCTGACTTCTGCCTCCTGGTCCGGGAACAATGGAGGAGCATAGCCAAACTGACACTCGTGCGGGGACATACCAGTGGAGGAGGAGCGCAAGGTGTTGTGCGCGTATTCGGCCCAAACAATAAAGGATGACCATGTGGACGGATTGTCACGAGTCATACATCGGAGGGTGGTTTCCAGCTCTTGATTCATCCTCTCTGTTTGGCCGTTGGACTCCGGATGGTACCCTGAAGATAGACTGGCAGAAGCCCCCATAAGTTGGCAGAAGGCCTTCCAAAACCTTGAGGCGAACTGGGGACCTCTGTCAGAAACCATATCTTGAGGAATGCCGAAGACTCGGAACACATGATTAATTACCAACTCAGCCGTTTCCTTGGCAGAAGGTAACTTAGTCAGAGGGACGAACCTGGCCGCCTTTGAAAACCTGTCGATTATGACTAGGATAGTAGTATTGCCATGGGATGGAGGAAGTCCAGTAATAAAGTCCAATGAGATATGGGACCAGGGTCTGTGGGGAACAGGTAAAGGGTGAAGGAGTCCTTGAGGGCGGAGGTGAGAAGATTTGCCCTGACAGCACACGGGACAGGCATTGACGAAAGTGGCAACGTCTTCTCTTATGGTAGGCCACCAGAACTTACGCTGGATGAACTCCAAGGTGCGACCTACGCCCGGATGACAGGTGAGGCGAGAGGAGTGCCCCCACAGAAGGACCTGAGTCCTCACTGCCTTGGGGACAAACAACCGATTGGCAGGACCTCCTTTCGGGTCCGGTTCGCTAGCTTGAGCACGTCTCACGGTATCCTCAACTTGCCACGAGATCGGAGCCACAATCTTAGCAGCAGGAAGGACAGGCATGTCCGTGTCATCTCGAATGGCAGGAGCGTAGACTCGGGACAGGGCATCCGGTTTGAGATTCTTCGACCCGGGCCGATAGGTGAGGATAAACTGGAATCGATTGAAGAAAAGAGACCATCTAGCTTGTCTAGAGTTCAACCGCTTCGCCTGCTGGATATACTCCAGATTTTTGTGGTCCGTAAGCACTTGAAACGGGTGAGAAGCCCCCTCGAGCCAGTGTCTCCATTCCTTCAATGCCATCTTAACCGCTAGGAGTTCACGATCCCCCACATCGTAGTTCCTCTCAGTCGGGGTAAGCCGGTGTGAGAAGAAAGCGCACGGATGAAGCTTCTTGTCTTCACCCCTCTGAGACAGGACAGCTCCAACACCAACCTCTGATGCGTCTACCTCCACCACAAATGGTTCATCCGTAGTCGGTAGTATCAGGATGGGAGCAGAGAGAACGCGCTGCTTGAGTCCTTGGAAGGCCGTCTCAGCTTCTCTTCCCCACAAAAACCTTGCATTGCCACCCTTGGTTAAAGCTGAGAGAGGGGCTGCCACCAAGCTGAAGTTCTTGATGAACTTGCGGTAAAAGTTTGTGAAGCCCAGGAAACGCTGAACGTCCTTAACGGATTTGGGGGTGGGCCAATCCGCTACCGCCCCTACCTTCCTGGGGTCCATTTGGACTCGACCGGCTTCCACTACAAATCCCAGGAATTGTACTCGGGATGAATGGAATTCACATTTTTCCGGCTTAACGTACAGATGGCTGTCCAGGAGGCGTTTGAGTACTTGTCTGACATGCTTAGTGTGTTCTTGAAGGGAGCTCGAAAAGATGAGGATGTCATCCAAGTAAACGAACACAAATATGTTAAGCATATCCCTAAGCACATCGTTTATGAGCGCTTGGAACACCGCTGGGGCGTTGGTCAGGCCGAAGGGCATCACCAAGTATTCATAGTGACCAGTAGGCGTGTTGAAAGCGGTCTTCCACTCGTCACCAGGTCTGATCCGCACAAGATGGTATGCGTTCCGCAGGTCAAGCTTAGTGAAAACAACTGCTTCCTGGAGCAGCTCGAAGGCTGTGGCCATAAGGGGTAGCGGGTAACGGTTACGGACGGTTATGGCATTGAGTCCCCGGTAGTCGATGCAAGGACGTAATCCACCGTCTTTCTTGGCCACAAAGAAAAACCCTGCTCCCGCCGGGGAGGTGGATGGACGCATGAGGCCTGCTTCCAGAGCGTCCTTGATGTAGGTATCCATAGCAGCTCGTTCGGGTGGAGATAGGGAAAAGATCCGACCCCTGGGGGGCAAGTGCCCGGAAACAGGTCGATGGGGCAATCGTAAGGTCTATGGGGTGGTAGCATGGTGGCCCTCTGTTTGCTAAACACCAGTTTGAGGTCATGGTAACACTCGGGAACTCGGGTCAGGTCGATGGATTCTAAAGACTCGGGAGTAGAACTCGGGAATTCTGGAAAATACAAGTAGCTTGGCATGTAGGACCCCACTGCTTGATAGTGCCCACAGACCAGTCGATGTGAGGGTTATGGCTGTGAAGCCAGGGGTATCCAAGGACGAGAGGGAACTCGGAACAGGAGATCAAATGAAAGTTCATCAATTCCTGGTGTTGTGAAACTGAAAGTCGCAAGGAGGTAGTGACATGAGTGACAAGTCCAGATCCCAAAGGGCTTCCATCCAATGTAGTGACCCTCATGGGTTCACTTAGAGGTTCAGAGGGAACGCCATTCTCCTTCGCCCAGACACCATCCATGAAGTTACCTGCGGCTCCAGAGTCTACCAAGGCTTGAAGGTGAAGCTTGTGGTTGTCCCAGGAGAGGGTGACTGGAATGAGCAGACGGGAGTTGGACGGATGGGAGGAGGTTATGTTTCCCGTTACAGTTCCCCCCGGTCTGTACGGGACAGAGCGTTTCCCCGGAGCCCGGGACACGTGGAACGGAAATGGCCCGGTTTGCCGCAATATAGACAGCGTCGCTCCCTCATCCGGCGGTCTCTCTCAGCCTGGGAGATGCGTCCAATCTGCATGGGTTCCGATGGAGCCAGCGAGGATAAAGGTGGGGACTCAGAGCTGGGACTGATAGGGGCTAGAGGTCTACGGTTGAGTTCTCTCTCTCAGACGCTGGTCAATGCGTGAGGCCAACTTGATCAGGGACTCGAGATTGTCCGGTGGTTCCCGAGTGGCCAGTTCATCTTGGATAGTGTCGGAAAGGCCTTTCAGAAAGCACACCGTGAGCGCCTCGTTGTTCCAGCCACTTGCTGCTGCCACCGTGCGGAACTGGATGGCATAGTCCGTCACGCTGCGCCCACCTTGGTGGAGAGTCAGGAGCTGTTTGGCTGAGTCAGAACCACTGCTTGGGCCTTGAAACACTCGTTTGAATTCCTCAGCAAAGGCAGAGTAGCTGGCACAGCAGGAACTATGGGCATCCCACACAGCAGTAGCCCAGGCCAGGGCTTTTTCCGACAGCAGGGTGATGATATAAGCGATCTTAGACCGGTCGGTGGGAAACGACGAGGGTTGTAGCTCAAAGGAGAGAGAACATTGGGTGAGAAACCCTTTACAAGCACTTGGATCACCTGAGAACCGTTGGGGAGGTGGAAGACGAGGTTCAGCCAGGGGGTTAACTGCCATGGGTACGTGAATCTGAGGTACTGGGACGGGAACTGTTGCCGGGGTAAGACGATCAGATATTTGCTTAATGGAAGTCAGCATCTCCGACAGAAGATGAGAATGTCTAGCCATTAAGGCCTCTTGCTGAACCAGGGCAGCTTCGTGGCGTTGGACAGTCTCCTGGTGGTGGGACAGCATGGCAAAAAGGTCCTGGGAACTGGCTGCCTCTGGGTTCATTTTTGGCTCTGTGTTTCTGTCAGGACCCGGTTACGAACCTGGGTCTCCGGAGTGAGAAACAGTCACTTAACCAACTGAGCCACGAATAGTCAGCAGAACCCAGAAGATGAGGCAGACACAGCAGTACTTAAGACGGTGTATTTAATAAAGTAAAAAGGAGAAGTCCTTCAATACAAAAAATGGCAAATCCAAAAGGTGGTAGGAATAGCACAAAAAGCCTCAAGAGATACTCAAAAATAAAAACAGAATTCCACAAGAGCATCCACCGGAATCGACAAGAATACACAGAACACTAGGGCTGGGTGCTAACATACAAACACAGAGCACAGAACTGAGGGAAACTAAGGGTTTAAATACAATCAGGGGAAACGAGGCACAGGTGCAAATAATAATGGGGAACAAGGGAAAAAACATGAGGTCAAAAAGCACAATGGGGGCATCTAGTGACCAAAACCCGGAACAACCCTGGCCAAATCCTGACAGGAAACACTCTGAAGTTTCTAAAACTATTTGAATGACTTATGTGAGTATAACAGAACTCATATGGCAGGCAAAAACCTGAGACAAAAATCCAACCAGGAAGTGGGAAATCTGAGGTTTGTCGGTTTTCAAGTCTTTGCCTATCCAATAAAAAGTGTCTATGGGGTCATACTGCACTTCCTAAGGTTTCCACTAGATGTCAACACTCTTTAGAACGTTGTTTCAGGCTGTTACTATGAAGGGGGAGAGAATGAGAGCTGTTTCAACCAGGTGTCTGGCAGAATTTCCAAAGACAAAGGAATTGTCCGGTTGAAACATTATTGAAGATTTATGATGAAAACATCCTAAAGATTGATTCTATACATCGTTTGACATGTTTCTACGAACTGTAATAGAACTTTTTGGACTTCATCTGAACTAATTGCTCGCGCACTGTGCATTTGGATTACTGGGCTAAACGCACAAACAAAATGGAGGTATTTGGACATAAATAAAATACTTTATCGAACAAAACAAACATTTATTGTGGAGTGCATTCCGATGAAGATCATCAAAGGTAAGTGAATATTTATAACGCTATTTCTGACTTTTGTGACACCTCTCCTTCTTTGGAAAATGGCTGTTTGTTTTTCTGTGACTTGGCGCTGACCTAACATAATCGCAAGGTGGGCTTTTGCCGTAAAGCATTTTTGAAAACTGACACAGCAGTTGCATTAAGGAGAAGTTTATCTATAATTCCATGCACAACACTTGTGTCTTTTATCAATGTTTATTATGAGTATTTCTGTCATTTGATGCGGCTCTCTGCACTTTCACCGTATGTTTGTTTGAGACAATGCATTTCTGAACATAACGCACCAATTTCAAATGAGGTTTTTGGACATAAAGATGAACTTTATCGAACAAAACACACATTTATTGTCAAACATGGAGTCCTGGGAGTGCCATCCGGTGAAGATCATCAAAGGTTAGTGATTAATTTTAATGCTATTTCTGAGTTTTGTGACACCTCTCGTTCTTTGGAAAATGGCTGTATGTTTTTCTGTCTCTTGGCACTGACCTAACATATTCGCAAGGTGTGCTTTCGCCATAAAGCCTTTTTGAAATCAGACACTATGGATTACACACGCTGGATTAACGAGAAGTTTATCTTTAAAATTGTGTTTAATACTTTTAAGGAATTTTAATTATGAGATTTCTGTTGTTTTGAATTTGGTGCCCTGCACTTTCACTGGCTGTTGGTGAGGTGGGACGCTACTGTCCCACATATCCCAGAGAGGTTTTAAAGGTGTGTCCCAGGTGTGACTGTTAGCTATTTAAATGTGTGTCCCAGGTGTGACTGTTAGCTATTTAAAGGTGTGTCTCAGGTGTGACTGTTAGCTATTTAAAGGTGTGTCCCAGGTGTGACTGTTAGCTATTTAAAGGTGTGTCCCAGGTGTGACTGTTAGCTATTTAAAGGTGTGTCTCAGGTGTGACTGTTGCAGAAGAGATGTGGTTATACCTGTTATACTGTTGTACCTGTTGTACCTGTTCCAGAAGAAAGTATCTATATCCACAGTTAAAAGAGTCCTATATTGACATAACCTGAAAGGCCCCTCAGCAAGGAAGAAGCCACTGCTCCAAAAAACCCATAAAAAAAGACAGACTACGGTTTACAACTGCACATGGGGACAAAGATCATACTTTTCGGAGAAATGTCCTCTGGTCTGATGAAACAAAAATAGAACTGTTTGGCCATAATGACCGTCATTATGTTTGGAGGAAAAAGGGCGAGGCTTGCAAGCCGAAGAAGACCTTCCCAACCGTGAAGCATGGGGGTGGCAGCATCATGTTGTGGGGGTGCTTCACTGCAGGAGGGTCTGGTGACCTTCACAAAAAAGATGGCATCATGAGAGGGGGAAATTATGTGGATATATTGAAGCAACATCTCAAGACATCAGTCAGGAAGTTAAAGGTTGGTCGCAAATGGGTCTTCCAAATGGACAATGACTGCAAGAATCCTTCCAAAGTTGTGGCAAAATGGCTTAAGTACAACACAGTCAAGCTATTGGAGTGGCCATCACAAAGCCCTGACCTCAATCCTATGGAACATTTGTGGGCAGAACTGAAAATGCGTATGCGAGCAAGGAGGCCTACAAACCTGACTCAGTTACACCCGCTCTGTCAGGAGGAATGGGACAAAATTCCCCCAACTTATTGTGGGAAGCTTGTGGAAGACTACCCGAAACGTTTGACCCAAGTTAAACAATTTAAAGGCAATGCTACCAAATTCTAATTGAGTGTATGTAAACTTCTAACCCACTGGGAATGTGATGAAATAAATAAAAGCTGATATAAACCATTCTCTCTAGTATTATTCACTTTCTTAAAATAAAGTGGTGATCCTAACTGACCTAAGACACAAAAGGAATTTTTAACCTAAGACACAAAAGGACGGGGAATTTTTACTAGGATTAAATGTCAGGAATTGTGAAAAAAAACTGAGTTTAAATGTATTTGGCTAAGGTGTATTTAAACTTCCGACTTCAACTGTATTATCGATCTGTATCATCTGCTCTCTTCCTCTCCTTTCGTCCTCCAGGGCCGCCCAGATTATAGCCACGGTCACACCTGACGGAAGATGTCTACAGACAGCTTGCTGGTCCTACAGGGCATAACAACACCTGACGGGAGATGTCTACAGACACCTGGCTAGTCCTTCAGAGGATAACGACCATTAAACAGGGCTTGAGAGCGCAGCGTTCTGTAGTGTGGCGTCACTGTTGGGAAATATAAACAGCAGCATACACTAGATGCAGGTATTCAATCAGCTCTTCGTCGACAAGGGTAATTCATGCTTGTGCAGACATTGTTTACTGAAAACCATGTATTTGATACCATTCCTCCCAATTAAAGGTGACACCAATCTCCTGTGCTGTACCCAACACTTACAATTATCTGTCAGGTCCCTCAGTTGATCAGTGAATTTCAAACACACATTCAAGTTTTCAATGCCTCGCAAAGAAGGGCAACTATTGGTAGATGAGTACACGTTTTTTTAAAGCAGACACTGAATGTAATATCCCTTTAAGCATGGTGTAGTTATTAGTAATTACACTTTGGATGATGTGTCAATACACCCAGTCAATACAAAGATACAGGCGTCCTTCCTAACTCAGTTGCCGGAGAGGAAGGAAACCGCTCAGGGATTTCACCATGAGGTCAATGGTGACTTTAAAACAGTTACAGAGTTTAATGGCTGTGATCAGAGAAAACTGAGGAGGGATCAACAACATTGTAGTTACTCCACAATACTAAACTAATTGACAGAATGAAAAGAAGAAAGCTTGTACAGAATAAAAATATTCCAAAACATGCATCCTGTTTACAAAAAGGCACTAAAGTAATTCTGCCAAAAAAAATGTGGCAAACCAGTTCACTTTTTCTCCTGAATCAAAGTGTTCTGTTTGGGGCAAATCCAATACAACACATTACTGAATACAACTCTCCATGTTTTCAAGTATAGTGGTGGCTGCGTCATGTTATGGGTATGCTTGTAATCGTTAAGGACTGGCGAGGTTTTCAGCATAAAAAAAGAGGAAAGCCTGTCTCAGTCTGCTTTCTACCAGACACTGGGAGATATGCCACCCCTGTCAGGTGGATGGATTATCTTGGCAAAGAAGAAATGCTCACTAACAGAGGTAAACAAATTTGAGAGAAATAAGCTTTTTGTTCAAATGGAACAATTGTGGGATGTTTTATTTCAGCTCATGAAACATAGGATCAACACTTTCCATTCTGCTTTCATATTTCTATTTAGAGTATATAAAAAATGTTCATGCCACATGACAGCTGTCTGATTTTCGCCTGTCTCAGTGGACTAATCCATTGAAGAAGCCGCAGGGATGCCATGGCCCAAAAATAAGGGGAGTGTGGCTCTGATGCACAAGGCATGTCTCTCTCCAGAATCCCCATTACATAAATTCATCAGTAGTACCTACTGAATGCAGTAGCCAACATTCACCAGTAGTAGCCAACATTCACCAGGAGTAGCCCACATTCACCAGTAGTAGCCCACATTCACCAGTACTAGCCCACATTCACCAGTAGTAGCCCACATTCACCAGTAGTAGCCTACATTCACCAGTACTAGCCCACATTCACCAGTAGTAGCCCACATTCACCAGTAGTAGCCTACATTCACCAGTAGTAGTCTACATTCACCAGTAGTAGTCTACATTCACCAGTAGTACCAGTAGTAGCCCACATTCACCAGTAGTAGCCTACATTCACCAGTAGTAGCCCACATTCACCAGTAGTAGCCTACATTCACCAGTAGTAGCCCACATTCACCAGTAGTAGCCCACATTCACCAGTAGTAACCCACATTCACCAGTAGAAGCCTACATTCACCAGTAGTAACCTACATTCACCAGTAGTAGCCTACATTCACCAGTACTAGCCCACATTCACCAGTAGTAGCCTACATTCACCAGTAGTAGCCCACATTCACCAGTAGTAGTCTACATTCACCAGTAGTAGTCTACATTCACCAGTAGTACCAGTAGTAGCCCACATTCACCAGTAGTAGCCTACATTCACCAGTAGTAGCCCACATTCACCAGTAGTAGCCCACATTCACCAGTAGTAACCCACATTCACCAGTAGTAGCCCACATTCACCAGTAGTAGTCTACATTCACCAGTAGTAGTCTACATTCACCAGTAGTAACCCACACTCACCAGTAGTAGCCCACATTCACCAGTAGTAGTCTACATTCACCAGTAGTAGCCCACATTCACCAGTAGTAGTCTACATTCACCAGTAGTAGCCCACATTCACCAGTAGTAGTCTACATTCACCAGTAGTAGCCCACATTCACCAGTAGTAGTCTACATTCACCAGTAGTAGTCTACATTCACCAGTAGTAGCCCACATTCACCAGTAGTAGCCCACATTCACCAGTAGTAGCCTACATTCACCAGTAGTAGCCCACATTCACCAGTAGTAGTCTACATTCACCAGTAGTAACCCACATTCACCAGTAGTAGCCCACATTCACCAGTAGTAGTCTACATTCACCAGTAGTAACCCACATTCACCAGTAGTAGTCTACATTCACCAGTAGTAACCCACATTCACCAGTAGTAGCCCACATTCACCAGTAGTAGCCCACATTCACCAGTAGTAGCCCACATTCACCAGTAGTAGTCTACATTCACCAGTAGTAACCCACATTCACCAGTAGTAGCCCACATTCACCAGTAGTAGTCTACATTCACCAGTAGTAACCCACATTCACCAGTAGTAGCCCACATTCACCAGTAGTAGTCTACATTCACCAGTAGTAGCCCACATTCACCAGTAGTAGTCTACATTCACCAGTAGTAGTCTACATTCACCAGTAGTAGCCCACATTCACCAGTAGTAGCCCACATTCACCAGTAGTAGTCTACATTCACCAGTAGTAGCCCACATTCACCAGTAGTAGTCTACATTCACCAGTAGTAGCCCACATTCACCAGTAGTAGTCTACATTCACCAGTAGTAGCCCACATTCACCAGTAGTAGTCTACATTCACCAGTAGTAGTCTACATTCACCAGTAGTAGCCCACATTCACCAGTAGTAACCTACATTCACCAGTAGTAGCCCACATTCACCAGTAGTAGCCCACATTCACCAGTAGTAGCCCACATTCACCAGTAGTAACCCACATTCACCAGTAGTAGCCCACATTCACCAGTACTAGCCCACATTCACCAGTAGTAGCCTACATTCACCAGTAGTAGCCTACATTCACCAGTAGTAGCCCACATTCACCAGTAGTAGCCCACATTCACCAGTAGTAGTCTACATTCACCAGTACTAGCCCACATTCACCAGTAGTACCAGTACTAGCCCACATTCACCAGTAGTAGCCCACATTCACCAGTAGTAGCCCACATTCACCAGTAGTAGTCTACATTCACCAGTACTAGCCCACATTCACCAGTAGTACCAGTACTAGCCCACATTCACCAGTAGTAGCCCACATTCACCAGTAGTAGCCCACATTCACCAGTAGTAGCCTACATTCACCAGTACTAGCCCACATTCACCAGTAGTAGTCTACATTCACCAGTAGTAGCCCACATTCACCAGTAGTAGCCCACATTCACCAGTAGTAGCCTACATTCACCAGTAGTAACCCACATTCACCAGTACTAGCCCACATTCACCAGTAGTAGCCCACATTCACCAGTAGTAGCCTACATTCACCAGTACTAGCCCACATTCACCAGTAGTAGCCCACATTCACCAGTAGTAGCCCACATTCACCAGTAGTAGTCTACATTCACCAGTACTAGCCCACATTCACCAGTAGTACCAGTACTAGCCCACATTCACCAGTAGTAGCCTACATTCACCAGTACTAGCCCACATTCACCAGTAGTACCAGTACTAGCCCACATTCACCAGTAGTAGCCCACATTCACCAGTAGTAGCCCACATTCACCAGTAGTAGTCTACATTCACCAGTACTAGCCCACATTCACCAGTAGTACCAGTACTAGCCCACATTCACCAGTAGTAGCCCACATTCACCAGTAGTAGCCCACATTCACCAGTAGTAGCCTACATTCACCAGTAGTAGCCTACATTCACCAGTAGTAGCCCACATTCACCAGTAGTAGCCCACATTCACCAGTAGTAGCCTACATTCACCAGTAGTAGCCCACATTCACCAGTAGTAGCCCACATTCACCAGTAGTAACCCACATTCACCAGTAGAAGCCTACATTCACCAGTAGTAACCTACATTCACCAGTAGTAGCCTACATTCACCAGTACTAGCCCACATTCACCAGTAGTAGCCTACATTCACCAGTAGTAGCCCACATTCACCAGTAGTAGTCTACATTCACCAGTAGTAGTCTACATTCACCAGTAGTACCAGTAGTAGCCCACATTCACCAGTAGTAGCCTACATTCACCAGTAGTAGCCCACATTCACCAGTAGTAGCCCACATTCACCAGTAGTAACCCACATTCACCAGTAGTAGCCCACATTCACCAGTAGTAGTCTACATTCACCAGTAGTAGTCTACATTCACCAGTAGTAACCCACACTCACCAGTAGTAACCCACATTCACCAGTAGTAGCCCACATTCACCAGTAGTAACCCACATTCACCAGTAGTAGCCCACATTCACCAGTAGTAGTCTACATTCACCAGTAGTAGCCCACATTCACCAGTAGTAGTCTACATTCACCAGTAGTAGCCCACATTCACCAGTAGTAGTCTACATTCACCAGTAGTAGTCTACATTCACCAGTAGTAGCCCACATTCACCAGTAGTAGCCCACATTCACCAGTAGTAGCCTACATTCACCAGTAGTAGCCCACATTCACCAGTAGTAGTCTACATTCACCAGTAGTAACCCACATTCACCAGTAGTAGCCCACATTCACCAGTAGTAGTCTACATTCACCAGTAGTAACCCACATTCACCAGTAGTAGTCTACATTCACCAGTAGTAACCCACATTCACCAGTAGTAGCCCACATTCACCAGTAGTAGCCCACATTCACCAGTAGTAGCCCACATTCACCAGTAGTAGTCTACATTCACCAGTAGTAACCTACATTCACCAGTAGTAGTCTACATTCACCAGTAGTAACCCACATTCACCAGTAGTAACCCACATTCACCAGTAGTAACCCACATTCACCAGTAGTAGCCCACATTCACCAGTAGTAACCCACATTCACCAGTAGTAGCCCACATTCACCAGTAGTAGTCTACATTCACCAGTAGTAGCCCACATTCACCAGTAGTAGTCTACATTCACCAGTAGTAGTCTACATTCACCAGTAGTAGCCCACATTCACCAGTAGTAGCCCACATTCACCAGTAGTAGTCTACATTCACCAGTAGTAGCCCACATTCACCAGTAGTAGTCTACATTCACCAGTAGTAGCCCACATTCACCAGTAGTAGTCTACATTCACCAGTAGTAGCCCACATTCACCAGTAGTAGTCTACATTCACCAGTAGTAGTCTACATTCACCAGTAGTAGCCCACATTCACCAGTAGTAACCTACATTCACCAGTAGTAGCCCACATTCACCAGTAGTAGCCCACATTCACCAGTAGTAGCCCACATTCACCAGTAGTAACCCACATTCACCAGTAGTAGCCCACATTCACCAGTACTAGCCCACATTCACCAGTAGTAGCCTACATTCACCAGTAGTAGCCTACATTCACCAGTAGTAGCCCACATTCACCAGTAGTAGCCCACATTCACCAGTAGTAGTCTACATTCACCAGTACTAGCCCACATTCACCAGTAGTACCAGTACTAGCCCACATTCACCAGTAGTAGCCCACATTCACCAGTAGTAGCCCACATTCACCAGTAGTAGTCTACATTCACCAGTACTAGCCCACATTCACCAGTAGTACCAGTACTAGCCCACATTCGCCAGTAGTAGCCCACATTCACCAGTAGTAGCCCACATTCACCAGTAGTAGCCTACATTCACCAGTACTAGCCCACATTCACCAGTAGTAGTCTACATTCACCAGTAGTAGCCCACATTCACCAGTAGTAGCCCACATTCACCAGTAGTAGCCTACATTCACCAGTAGTAACCCACATTCACCAGTACTAGCCCACATTCACCAGTAGTAGCCCACATTCACCAGTAGTAGCCTACATTCACCAGTACTAGCCCACATTCACCAGTAGTAGCCCACATTCACCAGTAGTAGCCCACATTCACCAGTAGTAGTCTACATTCACCAGTACTAGCCCACATTCACCAGTAGTACCAGTACTAGCCCACATTCACCAGTACCAGTACCTACACACTACCCTTTCCCACCTGGACTAGAGGAGCACCTATGTGAGAATGCTATTCGTTGACTACAGCTCAGCGTTCAACACCATAGTGCCCTCAAAGCTCATCACTAAGCTAAGTACCCTGGTAATAAACACCTCCCTCTACAACTGGACCCTGGACTTCCTGACGGCCGCCCCCAGGTAGTGAGGGTAGGCAGCAACTAATCCCCTCCTGTTCACCCATGACTGCGTGGCCAGGCACGTCTCCAACACCATCATTACGTTTGCAGACGACACAACAGTGGTAGGCCTCATCACCGACAACGATGAGACAGCCTATAGGGAGGAGGTCAGAGACCTGGCAGTGTGGTGCCAGGATAACATCCTCTCCCTCAACGTGATCAAGACAAAGGAGATGATTGTGGACTACAGGGAAAGGAGGACCGAGCACACCACCCATTCTCATCGACGGGTCTGTAGTGGAGCAGGTTGAGAGCTTCAAGTTCCTTGGTGTCCACATCACCAACAAACTAGAATGGTCCAAAAACACCAAGAGAGTCGTAAAAAGGGCACGACAAAGCCTATTCCACCTCTGGAAACCAAAAAGCTTCTCAACAGCTTTTACCCCCAAGCCATAATTCTCCTGAATGGGTAATCAGATGGCCCAGACTATACCCAGACGATTTGCATTGTGTCCTTTCCCCCAACCCCTCTTTCATGCTGCTGCTACTCTCTGTTCATCAAATATGCATAGTCACTTTAACCATATCTACATTCACATACTACCTCAATCAGCCTGACTAACCGGTGTCTGTATATAGAGTCGCTACTTATATAGCCTTGCTACTGTATATAGCCCCTCTACTGTATATAGCCTTGCTACTGTATATAGCCTCTACTGTATATAGCCTCTCTACTGTATATAGCCTCTACTGTATATAGCCTCTCTACTGTATGTAGCCTCTCTACTGTATATAACCCCTCTACTGTATATAGTCTCTACTGTATATAGCCTCTCTCCTGTATATAGCCTCTCTACTGTCTATAGCCCCTCTACTGTATATAGTCTCTAATGTATATAGCCTCTACTGTATATAGCCTCTCTACTGTATATAGCCTCTCTACTGTATATAGTCTCTCTACTGTATATAGCCTCTCTGCTGTATATAGCCTCTCTGCTGTATATAGCCTCTCTGCTGTATGTAGCCTCTCTACTGTATATAGCCTCTCTACTGTATATAGCCTCTCTACTGTATATAGCCTCTCTACTGTATATAGCCCGTCTACTGTATATAGCCTCTCTACTGTATATAGCCTCTCTACTGTATATAGCCTCTCTACTGTATATAGCCCGTCTACTGTATATAGCCTCTCTACTGTATATAGCCTCTCTACTGTATGTAGCCTCTCCACTGTATGTAGCCTCTCTACTGTATATATCCTCTCTACTGTATATAGCCTCTCTACTGTATTTAGCCTCTCTACTGTATATAGCCCCGCTACTGTATATAGCCTCTCTACTGTATATAGCCTCTCTACTGTATATAGCCTCTCTACTGTATATAGCCTCTCTACTGTATATAGCCTCTCTGATGTATATAGCCTCTCTACTGTATGTAGCCTCTCTACTGTATATAGCCTCTCTACTGTATATAACCTTTCTACTGTATATAGCCTCGATAATGTATATAACCTCTCTACTGTATATAGCCTCTCTACTGTATATAACCTCTCTACTGTACATAGATGTATACAAATGTCACTAGAAAACACCTTAAACAGATGCCGCTACTTTGTTGTTATTCTGGCTGCACTTTTTGACTTTTTGACTGTAAATTAGCTGTAGTTGACTAGATCGCAAGCAAAGGTTAAGAACTTTGCCAGCCAGTATGACAATGGAACATTTAGAACAAACGACTGGGTCGCGTCCATGGATACTGAACGACTGGGTCGCGTCCATGGATACTGAACGACTGGGTCGAGTCCATAGATACTGAACGACTGGGTCGAGTCCATAGATACTGAACGACTGGGTCGAGTCCATAGATACTGAAAGACTGGGTCGCGTCCATAGATACTGAACGACTGGGTCGAGTCCATAGATACTGAACGACTGGGTCGAGTCCATAGATACTGAACGACTGGGTCGAGTCCATAGATACTGAACGACTGGGTCGAGTCCATAGATACTGAACGACTGGGTCGAGTCCATAGATACTGAACTACTGGGTCGAGTCCATAGATACTGAACGACTGGGTCGCGTCCATAGATACTGAACGACTGGGTCGAGTCCATAGGTACTGAACGACTGGGTCGAGTCCATAGGTACTGAACGACTGGGTCGCGTCCATAGATACTGAACGACTGGGTCGAGTCCATAGATACTGAACGACTGGGTCGCGTCTCTAGATTTGTGTCCCGACTATAACTTGTAGACGGATTAAATAGTATGAATCAAAATAAAGTTTTTAATGAAAATATATCAATAATTATATGAATATGTTGGTAACCCGTTGTATAAAAGAGAATAAAGCCTTCGAAGCTGATTGGAGGATAATTTGGCACAATTTGCCATCCTCGTCTCGGGCCTAACAACACCTGTCTCAACATGTCCTCCTAACAACACCTGTCTCAACATGTCCTCCTAACAACACCTGTCTCAACATGTCCTCCTAACAACACCTGTCTCAACATGTCCTCCTAACAACACCTGTCTCAACATGTCCTCCTAACAACACCTGTCTCAACATGTCCTCCTAACAACACCTGTCTCAACATGTCCTCCTAACAACACCTGTCTCAACATGTTCACCTAACAACACCTGTCTCAACATGTCCTCCTAACAACACCTGTCTCAACATGTCCTCCTAACAACACCTGTCTCAACATGTCCTCCTAACAACACCTGTCTCAACATGTCCTCCTAACAACACCTGTCTCAACATGTCCTCCTAACAACACCTGTCTCAACATGTCCTCCTAACAACACCTGTCTCAACATGTCCTCCTAACAACACCTGTCTCAACATAGGAACACGTTTCTGTTTATTTAGTCCTTTAGTTTTTGAGTTTATTTCATTCCAGTTATGAGTTTCGTCAATGTATTAATCTTCTTTTGTTTGAAACGGTACTGTCAATGTTAAGCGCGTTTAACCTGATCATGCACAGGCCTATAGAAGTAGGCCTAGTCTTCCTGCCTGCGCGTAAATGCCTTGAAATGTCCCCATGTGTGGTTCTGATAGTGTTTCTGATTGTCTCATCACCATCTGTGATCTGTGGCGCTTCTCATTTTTACTTCACCACAAACAGCAACTGAACAAAGTCTGTTTTTATAATTAATTGAGAATGACAATAGTTCCTCAAAGTATTTTTTTTTTAAATATTTCCAGCTCCACTTGGCATGAAAGGGACAAATGTCATGCTATGATCCAGTGAAAACTCTTAAAATATCTGATTACTTTTTATCCTTTGTGCAAATAGCCTCCAGCTGTGTCTGTCCAGAGCAGGAAATACAGAGGACTCTAAATATTTGATTGTTGCAGACGGGCCATGTGATTTATAGGATATTCATTTGTATCAGGATATTTTCTACCTGCAGGCTTTGTGTCGGCTATTTTTACATTGTTGGAGGTGGCAATAAAAGTTACTTTTAGATTTGTATTTGACAATGAGATACAAAGACTTGGAAATTAGATGGAAGAGTTCCACGGAAATGTGCATATGAAGATCAGAACTGGCATGGAGAGAGAGGGGGGGATAGAGAGAGAGAGGAGGAGAGGAGGAGAGAGGGGGGAGATAGAGGAGAGAGGGGGGGATAGAGAGAGAGAGGAGGAGAGGAGGGGAGAGGGGGAGATAGAGAGGAGGAGAGAGAAAGGGGGAGATAGAGAGAGAGGGGGGATAGAGAGAGAGAGAGGAGAGGAGAGGGGGAGATAGAGAGGAGGAGAGAGAAAGGGGGGAGATAGAGAGAGAGAGTAGGAGAGAGAGGGGGGATAGAGAGAGAGAGGAGGAGGGGGGGATAGAGAGAGAGGAGGAGAGAGAAATGGGGGGAGATAGAGAGAGAGAGTAGGAGAGGGGGGGGATAGAGAGAGAGAGGAGGAGAGGGGGGGGAGAGAGAGGGGGGATAGAGAGAGAGAGAGGAGGAGAGGAGGAGAGAGGGGGGGAGATAGAGGGGAGGAGAGGGGGGGATAGAGAGAGAGAGGAGAGAGAAAGGGGGAGATAGAGAGAGTAGGAGAGAGAGAGAGGGGGAGAGAGGGGGGGATAGAGAGAGAGGGGGGGATAGAGAGAGAGAGAGGAGGAGAGAGGAGGAGAGAGGGGGAGATAGAGGGAGGAGAGAGGGGGGGGGATAGAGAGAGAGGGAGGAGAGGGGGGGATAGAGAGAGGGAGGAGAGAGAAAGGGGGAGATAGAGAGAGAGAGTAGGAGAGAGAGAGGGGGGGATAGAGAGAGAGAGGAGGAGAGGAGGAGAGAGGGGGATAGAGAGAGAGGGGGGGATAGAGAGAGAGAGGAGGAGGAGAGGGGGGAGATAGAGAAGGAGAGAGGGGGATAGAGAGAGAGAGAGGAGGAGAGGGGGGATAGAGAGAGAGGAGGAGAGAGAGAAGGGGGAGAGAGAGGGAGGAGAGGGGGGGATAGAGAGAGGGGGGATAGAGAGAGAGAGTAGGAGAGAGAGGGGGGAGAGAGAGAGTAGGAGAGAGGGGGGTTAGAGAGGGGGGAGATAGAGAGAGAGTAGGAGAGAAGGGGGATAGAGAGAGAGTAGAGAGAGAGGGGGAGAGAGAGAGAGAGAGAGGGGGGGATAGAGAGAGAGGAGAGAGAGAGGAGGAGATAGAGAGAGAGAGAGAGGAGAGGGGGGGATAGAGAGAGAGAGGAGGAGGAGAGAGAGAGAGAGAGAGGGGGGGATAGAGAGAGAGAGGAGAGAGAGGAGGAGATAGAGAGAGAGAGAGGGAGGAGAGAGAGAGAGAGAGAGGGGGGGATAGAGAGAGAGAGGAGAGAGAGAGGAGGAGAGGGGGGGAGGGAGAGAGAGAGAGGGGGATAGAGAGAGAGAGGAGGGGAGAGGGGGGGTAGAGAGAGAGAGAGGGGGGAGACAGAGGGGGGAGAGAGAGAGGAGGAGAGAGGGGGAGATAGAGAGAGAGAGGAGGAGAGAGGAGGAGAGAGAGAGTAGACTCACATTGCTGTCTGGGGTCGGAGTCTGTAGTCATGTAATTCGTTGGCAGCAGCCCAGTGACCCTGTTGACAGGAGCAGGGTATTCTCCTGGTGGGAGAGAAAGGAACCAGCCTCTTTGACGCCTCTTCTACTGTTCTGGTGTTTTGTAGCCTTTATTTAACCAGGAAAGTCACCTTGAGATTGATCTCTTTTGCCCCTAGACACCGATCTTGATGACTTGCCCCTAGACACTGATCTTGATGAGTAGCCCCTAGACACCGATCTTGATGACTTGCCCCTAGACACTGATCTTGATGACTTGCCCCTAGACACTGATCTTGATGACTTGCCCCTAGACACTGATCTTGATGAGTAGCCCCTAGACACTGATCTTGATGAGTAGCCCCTAGACACTGATCTTGATGACTTGCCCCTAGACACTGATCTTGATGACTTGCCCCTAGACGCTGATCGTGATGACTTGCCCCTAGACGCTGATCATGATGACTTGCCCCTAGACGCTGATCTTGATGACTTGCCCCTAGACACTGATCTTGATGACTTGCCCCTAGACACTGATCTTGATGACTTGCCCCTAGACGCTGATCGTGATGACTTGCCCCTAGACGCTGATCATGATGACTTGCCCCTAGACGCTGATCTTGATGACTTGCCCCTAGACGCTGATCTTGATGACTTGCCCCGAGACGCTGATCATGATGACTTGCCCCTAGACTCTGATCTTGATGAGTTACCCCTAGACACTGATCATGATGAGTTGCCCCTAGACGCTGATCATGATGACTTGCCCCTAGATGCTGATCTTGATGAGTTGCCCCTAGACGCTGATCTTGATGAGTTGCCCCTAGACGCTGATCTTGATGAGTTGCCCCTAGACACTGATCTTGATGAGTTGCCCCTAGACGCTGATCTTGATGAGTTGCCCCTAGACGCTGATCTTGATGAGTTGCCCCTAGACGCTGATCTTGATGAGTTGCCCCAAGACGCTGATCTTGATGAGTTGCCCCTAGACGCTGATCTTGATGAGTTGCCCCTAGACGCTGATCATGATGAGTTGCCCCTAGACGCTGATCATGATGACTTTCCCCTAGACTCTGATCTTGATGAGTTGCCCCTAGACACTGATCATGATGACTTGCCCCTAGACGCTGATCATGATGACTTGCCCCTAGACGCTGATCTTGATGAGTTGCCCCTAGACGCTGATCTTGATGAGTTGCCCCTAGACGCTGATCTTGATGACTTGCCCCTAGACGCTGATCTTGATGAGTTGCCCCTAGACACTGATCATGATGAGTTGCCCCTAGACGCTGATCTTGATGACTTGCCCCTAGACGCTGATCTTGATGAGTTGCCCCTAGACGCTGATCTTGATGACTTGTCCCTAGACGCTGATCTTGATGAGTTGCCCCTAGACGCTGATCATGATGAGTTGCCCCTAGACGCTGATCTTGATGAGTTGCCCCTAGACGCTGATCTTGATGAGTTGCCCCTAGACACTGATCATGATGAGTTGCCCCTAGACGCTGATCTTGATGAGTTGCCCCAAGACGCTGATCTTGATGAGTTTCCCCTAGACGCTGATCTTGATGAGTTGCCCCTAGACGCTGATCTTGATGAGTTGCCCCTAGACGCTGATCTTGATGAGTTGCCCCTAGACGCTGATCTTGATGAGTTGCCCCTAGACGCTGATCTTGATGAGTTGCCCCTTGACGCTGATCTTGATGAGTTGCCCCTAGACACTGATCATGATGAGTTGCCCCTAGACGCTGATCTTGATGAGTTGCCCCAAGACGCTGATCTTGATGAGTTTCCCCTAGACGCTGATCTTGATGAGTTGCCCCTAGACGCTGATCTTGATGAGTTGCCCCTAGACGCTGATCTTGATGAGTTGCCCCTAGACGCTGATCTTGATGAGTTGCCCCTAGACGCTGATCTTGATGAGTTGCCCCTTGACGCTGATCTTGATGAGTTGCCCCTAGACACTGATCATGATGAGTTGCCCCAAGACGCTGATCTTGATGAGTTGCCCCTAGACGCTGATCTTGATGAGTTGCCCTTAGACGCTGATCTTGATGACTTGCCCCTTGACGCTGATCATGATGACTTGCCCCTAGATGCTGATCTTGATGACTTGCCCCTAGACGCTGATCATGATGAGTTGCCCCTAGACGCTGATCTTGATGACTTGCCCCTAGACGCTGATCTTGATGAGTTGCCCCTAGACGCTGATCTTGATGAGTTGCCCCTAGACGCTGATCTTTAAGTTATTAGGGTTGGGAACACTTCATATGGGTGGGAAATCTATCAGTGACCTTACCCTGTAAGCAGTCTGGTATGACAGCAGCCCATGCTTGGCATTGTTTACCTGAGTACTTGTTAGATATTACTGCACTGTCTGAACTAGAGGCACTTTGACTGCCCTCGCATTAACATCTGCTAACCATGTATATGTGTGGATCCATACAGCCTCCATCCTACTAAACTACACTGTAGCAGTTACAGATCCATACAGCCTCCATCCTACTAAACTACACTGTAGTAGTTACAGATCCATACCGCCTCCATCCTACTAAACTACACTGTAGTAGTTACAGACCCATACAGCCTCCATCCTACTAAACTACACTGTAGTAGTTACAGACCCATACAGCTACGGAGCCTCCATCCTACTAAACTACACTGTAGCAGTTACAGATCCATACAGCCTCCATCCTACTAAACTACACTGTAGCAGTTACAGATCCATACCGCCTCCATCCTACTAAACTACACTGTAGCAGTTACAGATCCATACAGCCTCCATCCTACTAAACTACACTGTAGCAGTTAGACCCATACAGCCTCCATCCTACTAAACTACACTGTAGTAGTAACAGACCCATACAGCCTCCATCCTACTAAACTACACTGTAGCAGTTACAGATCCATACAGCCTCCATCCTACTAAACTACACTGTAGCAGTTACAGATCCATACAGCCTCCATCCTACTAAACTACACTGTAGTAGTTACAGACCCATACAGCCTCCATCCTACTAAACTACACTGTAGTAGTTACAGACCCATACAGCCTCCATCCTACTAAACTACACTGTAGTAGTTACAGATCCATACAGCCGCCATCCTACTAAACTACACTGTAGTAGTTACAGATCCATACAGCCTCCATCCTACTAAACTACACTGTAGCAGTTACAGATCCATACAGCCTCCATCCTACTAAACTACACTGTAGCAGTTAGACCCATACAGCCTCCATCCTACTAAACTACACTGTAGTAGTAACAGACCCATACAGCCTCCATCCTACTATACTACACTGTAGTAGTAACAGATCCATACAGCCTCCATCCTACTAAACTACACTGTAGCAGTTAGACCCATACAGCCTCCATCCTACTAAACTACACTGTAGCAGTTACAGATCCATACAGCTACGGAGCCTCCATCCTACTAAACTACACTGTAGCAGTTACAGATCCATACAGGCTCCATCCTACTAAACTACACTGTAGTAGTTACAGACCCATACAGCTACGGAGCCTCCATCCTACTAAACTACACTGTAGCAGTTACAGATCCATACAGCCTCCATCCTACTAAACTACACTGTAGTAGTAACAGACCCATACAGCCTCCATCCTACTAAACTACACTGTAGCAGTTACAGATCCATACAGCCTCCATCCTACTAAACTACACTGTAGTAGTTACAGACCCATACAGCTACGGAGCCTCCATCCTACTAAACTACACTGTAGTAGTTAGAGACCCATACAGCCTCCATCCTACTAAACTACACTGTAGCAGTTACAGATCCATACAGCCTCCATCCTACTAAACTACACTGTAGTAGTAACAGACCCATACAGCCTCCATCCTACTAAACTACACTGTAGCAGTTACAGATCCATACAGCCTCCATCCTACTAAACTACACTGTAGCAGTTACAGATCCATACAGCCTCCATCCTACTAAACTACACTGTAGTAGTTACAGACCCATACAGCCTCCATCCTACTAAACTACACTGTAGCAGTTACATACCCATACAGCCTCCATCCTACTAAACTACACTGTAGCAGTTACAGACCCATACAGCCTCCATCCTACTAAACTACACTGTAGCAGTTACAGACCCATACAGCCTCCATCCTACTAAACTACACTGTAGCAGTTACAGACCCATACAGCCTCCATCCTACTAAACTACACTGTAGCAGTTACAGACCCATACAGCCTCCATCCTACTAAACTACACTGTAGTAGTTACAGATCCATACAGCCTCCATCCTACTAAACTACACTGTAGTAGTTACAGATCCATACAGCCTCCATCCTACTAAACTACACTGTAGCAGTTAGACCCATACAGCCTCCATCCTACTAAACTACACTGTAGTAGTTACAGACCCATACAGCCTCCATCCTACTAAACTACACTGTAGCAGTTACAGACCCATACAGCCTCCATCCTACTAAACTACACTGTAGTAGTTACAGATCCATACAGCCTCCATCCTACTAAACTACACTGTAGTAGTTACAGACCCATACAGCCTCCATCCTACTAAACTACACTGTAGTAGTTAGACCCATACAGCCTCCATCCTACTAAACTACACTGTAGTGGTTAGATCCATACAGCCTCCATCCTACTAAACTACACTGTAGTAGTTACAGATCCATACAGCCTCCATCCTACTAAACTACACTGTAGTAGTTACAGACCCATACAGCCTCCATCCTACTAAACTACACTGTAGTAGTTAGACCCATACAGCCTCCATCCTATTAAACTACACTGTAGCAGTTAGACCCATACAGCCTCCATCCTACTAAACTACACTGTAGTAGTTACAGATCCATACAGCCTCCATCCTACTAAACTACACTGTAGTGGTTAGATCCATACAGCCTCCATCCTACTAAACTACACTGTAGTAGTTAGACCCATACAGCCTCCATCCTACTAAACTACACTGTAGCAGTTAGACCCATACAGCCTCCATCCTACTAAACTACACTGTAGTAGTTACAGATCCATACAGCCTCCATCCTACTAAACTACACTGTAGTGGTTAGATCCATACAGCCTCCATCCTACTAAACTACACTGTAGTAGTTAGACCCATACAGCCTCCATCCTACTAAACTACACTGTAGCAGTTACAGACCCATACAGCCTCCATCCTACTAAACTACACTGTAGTAGTTACAGATCCATACAGCCTCCATCCTACTAAACTACACTGTAGTAGTTACAGACCCATACAGCCTCCATCCTACTAAACTACACTGTAGCAGTTAGATCCATACAGCCTCCATCCTACTAAACTACACTGTAGCAGTTAGACCCATACAGCCTCCATCCTACTAAACTACACTGTAGTAGTTAGACCCATACAGCCTCCATCCTACTAAACTACACTGTAGCAGTTACAGACCCATACAGCCTCCATCCTACTAAACTACACTGTAGTAGTTACAGACCCATACAGCCTCCATCCTACTAAACTACACTGTAGCAGTTACAGACCCATACAGCCTCCATCCTACTAAACTACACTGTAGTAGTTACAGACCCATACAGCCTCCATCCTACTATACTACACTGTAGCAGTTACAGATCCATACAGCCTCCATCCTACTAAACTACACTGTAGTAGTTACAGACCCATACAGCCTCCATCCTACTAAACTACACTGTAGCAGTTAGATCCATACAGCCTCCATCCTACTAAACTACACTGTAGCAGTTAGACCCATACAGCCTCCATCCTACTAAACTACACTGTAGTAGTTAGACCCATACAGCCTCCATCCTACTAAACTACACTGTAGCAGTTACAGACCCATACAGCCTCCATCCTACTAAACTACACTGTAGTAGTTACAGACCCATACAGCCTCCATCCTACTAAACTACACTGTAGCAGTTACAGACCCATACAGCCTCCATCCTACTAAACTACACTGTAGTAGTTACAGACCCATACAGCCTCCATCCTACTAAACTACACTTCCTGAGTTATGCTTCCTCACAGGTGTTGGAGCATGCTATATAACTAATTAGCACAGGTGGTCACCTCGTCTTCCATCTTTTTTTCTGTAAACAAGTGCTGTGACTTGGAGATATGGCCGTGTGGGAACACTAACCTTATGAGGTGTGAAAAATGATTTCTCACTGATGTGAAATTTAAGGTCCTTATGCTTCCCGAAACAGTACCGCGAGCAACGTGCGTTAATGTTCACACCGAGCATTGAAGATCTTACCAAGATGCCCCTCTACTGAAGACACCTTCGTCCAACGACTCTGATGTGTAATGTAGTGGAACTGAGACGATCGAGTGGAACCGAGACGATCGAGTGGAACCGAGACGATCGAGTGGAACTGAGACGATCGAGTGGAACCGAGACGATCGAGTGGAACCGAGACGATCGAGTGGAACCGAGACGATCGAGTGGAACCGAGATGATCAGGGGTTAACCCTACCCCTGGTTATTTAAAACATGTTGCAGAAAAGTTATTATATTTTCAAATCCTGAACACTTGATTTTTACCGGCCCAGATGTAGGCTATAGACTAAATCAACGACCCAGATGTAGGCTATAGACTATATCAACGACCCAGATGTAGGCTATAGACTATATCAACGACCCAGATGTAGGCTATAGACTATATCACGACCCAGATGTAGGCTATAGACTATATCAACGACCCAGATGTAGGCTATAGACTATATCAACGACCCAGATGTAGGCTATAGACTATATTTTACCGACCCAGATGTAGGCTATAGACTATATCAACGACCCAGATGTAGGCTATAGACTATATCAACGACCCAGATGTAGGCTATAGACTATATCAACGACCCAGATGTAGGCTATAGACTATATCAACGACCCAGATGTAGGCTATAGACTATATCAACGACCCAGATGTAGGCTATAGACTATATCAACGACCCAGATGTAGGCTATAGACTATATCAACGACCCAGATGTAGGCTATAGACTATATCAACGACCCAGATGTAGGCTATAGACTATATCAACGACCCAGATGTAGGCTATAGACTATATCAACGACCCAGATGTAGGCTATAGACTATATCAACGACCCAGATGTAGGCTATAGACTATATCAACGACCCAGATGTAGGCTATAGACTATATCAACGACCCAGATGTAGGCTATAGACTATATCAACGACCCAGATGTAGGCTATAGACTATATCAACGACCCAGATGTAGGCTATAGACTATATCAACGACCCAGATGTAGACTATAGACTATATCAACGACCCAGATGTAGGCTATAGACTATATCAACGACCCAGATGTAGGCTATAGACTATATCAACGACCCAGATGTAGGCTATAGACTATATCAACGACCCAGATGTAGGCTATAGACTATATCAACGACCCAGATGTAGGCAATAGACTATATCAACGACCCAGATGTAGGCTATAGACTATATCAACGACCCAGATGTAGGCTATAGACTATATCAACGACCCAGATGTAGGCTATAGACTATATCAACGACCCAGATGTAGGCTATAGTCTATATCAACGACCCAGATGTAAGCTATAGACTATATCAACGACCCAGATGTAGGCTATAGACTATATCAACGACCCAGATGTAGGCTATAGACTATATCAACGACCCAGATGTAGGCTTTAGACTATATCAACGACCCAGATGTAGGCTATAGACTATATCAACGACCCAGATGTAGGCTATAGACTATATCAACGACCCAGATGTAGGCTATAGACTATATCAACGACCCAGATGTAGGCTATAGACTATATTAACGACCCAGATGTAGGCTATAGACTATATCAACGACCCAGATGTAGGCTATAGACTATATCAACGACCCAGATTTAGGCTATAGACTATATCAACGACCCAGATGTAGGCTATAGACTATATCAACGACCCAGATGTAGGCTATAGACTATATCAACGACCCAGATGTAGGCTATAGACTATATCAACAACCCAGATGTAGACTATAGACTATATCAACGACCCAGATGTAGGCTATAGACTATATTTTACCGACCCAGATGTAGGCTATAGACTATATCAACGACCCAGATGTAGGCTATAGACTATATCAACGACCCAGATGTAGGCTATAGACTATATCAACGACCCAGATGTAGGCTATAGACTATATCAACGACCCAGATGTAGGCTATAGACTATATCAACGACCCAGATGTAGGCTATAGACTATATCAACGACCCAGATGTAGGCTATAGACTATATCAACGACCCAGATGTAGACTATAGACTATATCAACGACCCAGATGTAGGCTATAGACTATATCAACGACCCAGATGTAGGCTATAGACTATATCAACGACCCAGATGTAGGCTATAGACTATATCAACGACCCAGATGTAGGCAATAGACTATATCAACGACCCAGATGTAGGCTATAGACTATATCAACGACCCAGATGTAGGCTATAGACTATATCAACGACCCAGATGTAGGCTATAGACTATATCAACGACCCAGATGTAGGCTATAGACTATATCAACGACCCAGATGTAGGCTATAGACTATATCAACGACCCAGATGTAGGCTATAGTCTATATCAACGACCCAGATGTAAGCTATAGACTATATCAACGACCCAGATGTAGGCTATAGACTATATCAACGACCCAGATGTAGGCTATAGACTATATCAACGACCCAGATGTAGGCTTTAGACTATATCAACGACCCAGATGTAGGCTATAGACTATATCAACGACCCAGATGTAGGCTATAGACTATATCAACGACCCAGATGTAGGCTATAGACTATATCAACGACCCAGATGTAGGCTATAGACTATATTAACGACCCAGATGTAGGCTATAGACTATATCAACGACCCAGATGTAGGCTATAGACTATATCAACGACCCAGATTTAGTCTATAGACTATATCAACGACCCAGATGTAGGCTATAGACTATATCAACGACCCAGATGTAGACTATAGAATATATATGCGACCCAGATGTAGGCTATAGACTATATCAACGACCCAGATGTAGGCTATAGACTATATTTTACCGACCCAGATGTAGGCTATAGACTATATCAACGACCCAGATGTAGGCTATAGACTATATCAACGACCCAGATGTAGGCTATAGACTATATCAACAACCCAGATGTAGGCTATAGACTATATCAACGACCCAGATGTAGGCTATAGACTATATCAATGACCCAGATGTAGGCTATAGACTATATCAACGACCCAGATGTAGGCTATAGACTATATTTTACCGACCCAGATGTAGGCTATAGACTATATTTTACCGACCCAGATGTAGGCTATAGACTATATCAACGACCCAGATGTAGACTATAGACTATATCAACGACCCAGATGTAGGCTATAGACTATATCAACGACCCAGATGTAGGCTATAGACTTAATCAGTCTATTTTCTTAAATACTGATTGGTGCTCCTAACTTTTTAAAAGTAGCCTATATTTATAGCCCTATAGATGTTATAGGCCTAATGTATAATCTGTAAATAAAGCCTATTATGTCATGCAGTGTAGTTCAGTGCTTGATGATTAACCCAGTCAACTTCCCCTGATTCCGGACTGTTTCGCAACCAGGGCTTGTGTCCAAGAATACTGTTCCCTACATAGTGCACTACTTTCTACCAGATCCCCATGGGCCCAGCTCAAAATAGTGCACTAGATAGGGAATAGGGTGCAGTTTGGGACGAAAGAGATCTGTTGAGCAGCGGAGCGCCCGACTGGCTGGCAGACTGTCTGTTTCTATCAGTTGTGTTCAGATTATTGCCGTCAGTCAGCATGGCCCTTCTCTCCACTCTCACGCCGGTGTTCGTGGCTGTTTTATGCGTGATCCTAGTTTTTCTGTTCAAAAGCTCTCAGAAGAAGGAGAACAAGGCAGTGAAACCAGAGCGGAAGCCCGAGGCCGAAGCCCGACCGTGGGTAGACGAGGATCTTCAGGACGACACAGAGATCAGACACAAAGATGAAGGTAGTTAATGTAAATGTAGTTAGCCCTAATAACCTCTCCTATCCACCGAAGTGTGCACTTGTTCACGTTCCTTCATGGATTTGAAAGGAAATTACCATTTCTATTGGTCAACAGCTTGCGAAAATATGCAAAAAAAATCTAACTTGTACCAAATAAATAATTGACGGATTGTGGCAAGATGATATTTCCCAATTTAGTGTGAATGAATATAAACAAGACGTGTTCGTACACATTTTTTACATTCAGATTACTGGATGAAAATAACAGACTGAGAAAGGGCATTATTGGAAAGTAATGGTATTCAAACTTTTTCAGGGGGGACCCCACCCCAAATAAAACCTTAGAATCTGTACATTTAGATTTTTACATCAACAAATAACCTTCAATTCATGACATTTTCATCTCTTATCAAAACCAAAAGAAACCAATGAATACATTTACTCAATAAAACAGTATTTTTTTAAAAATTATCTTTCTCAAAAACGTTTGTATATTGTCCCATAAAATAATCTGTACTCTTCATGATTTGTTCCTGTTGTGTGGGGTGGACCCCACTGCAGTGCCCCAGCGAGCCCACGACCCAGACTTTCAATACCACTGTGGTAAAGGCTGTGTGTAGTGCAGCCCATGAAAAACATGCTATTAAGGCCACCGGTGCAGGCGACTGGTTTCTCTGCGTCAGAGCAGGTCAGAGAGACCTACATAGCCCTTTACTATAGACAGACCTGCTGCTACCTGCTACCTGCTGCTACCTGCTATCTTACTCTAGATCTATAGCCCTTTACTCTAGATCTGCGTTAGAGCAGGTCAAACAGAGAGACCTACATAGCCCTTTACTATAGATCTGCGTCAGAGCAGGTCAAACAGAGAGACCTACATAGCCCTTTACTCTAGATCTGCGTCAGAGCAGGTCAAACAGAGAGACATACATAGCCCTTTACTCTAGATCTGCGTCAGAGCAGGTCAAACAGAGAGACATACATAGCCCTTTACTATAGAGAGACCTGCTGCTACCTGCTATCTGCTGCTACCTGCTATCTTACTCTAGATCTATAGCCCTTTACTCTAGATCTGCTTCAGAGCACTCCTCTGGGTCCTCCAGGTCAAACAGAGAGACCTGCTGCTACCTGCTATCTTACTCTAGACCTATAGCCCTTTACTCTAGATCTATAGCTCTTTACTCTAGACCTATAGCCCTTTACTCTAGACCTATAGCCCTTTACTCTAGACCTATAGCCCTTTACTCTAGACCTATAGCCCTTTACTCTAGATCTATATCCCTATACTCTAGACCTATAGCCCTTTACTCTAGACCTATAGCCTATAGCCCTTTACTCTAGACCTATAGCCCCTTACTCTAGATCTATAGCCTATAGCCCTTTACTCTAGACCTATAGCCCTTTACTATAGACCTATAGCCCTTTACTCTAGATCTATAGCCTATAGCCCTTTACTCTAGACCTATAGCCCTTTACTCTAGATCTATAGCTAATAGCCCTTTACTCTAGACCTATAGCCTATAGCCCTTTACTCTAGACCTATAGCCCTTTACTATAGACCTATAGCCCTTTACTCTAGATCTATAGCCTATAGCCCTTTACTCTAGACCTATAGCCCTTTACTCTAGATCTATAGCCTATAGCCCTTTACTCTAGACCTATAGCCCTTTACTCTAGACCTATAGCCCTTTACTCAAGAACAATAGCCTATAGCCCTTTACTCTAGATCTAGAGCCTATAGCCCTTTACTCTAGACCTATAGCCCTTTACTCTAGACCTATAGCCCTTTACTCTAGACCATTAGCCCTTTACTCTAGATCTATAGCCCTTTACTCTAGACCTTCTGCTACCTGCTATCTTACTCGAGATCTATAGCCCTTTACTCTTGACCTATTGCCCTTTACTCTAGCTCTATAACCCTTTATTCTAGACCTATAGCCCTTTACTCTAGACCTATTGCCCTTTACTCTAGCTCTATAGCCCTTTACTCTAGACCTATAACCCTTTACTCTAGACCTATAGCCCTTTACTCTAGACCTATAACCCTTTACTCTAGACCTATAGCCCTTTACTCTAGACCTATAGCCCTTTACTCTAGATCTATAGCCCTTTACTCTAGACCTATAGCCCTTTACTCTAGACCTATAGCCCTTTACTCTAGATCTATAGCCCTTTACTCTAGACCTATAACCCTTTACTCTAGACCTATAGCCCTTTACTCTCGTCCTATAGCCCTTTACTCTAGACCTATAGCCCTTTACTCTAGACCTATAGCCCTTTACTCTAGACCTATAGCCCTTTACTCTAGACCTATAGCCTATAGCCCTTTACTCTAGACCTATAGCCCTTTACTCTAGACCTATAGCCCTTTACTCTAGACCTATAGCCCTTTACTCTAGACCTATAGCCCTTTACTCTAGACCTATAGCCCTTTACTCTAGACCTATAGCCTATAGCCCTTTACTCTAGACCTATAGCCCTTTACTCTAGACCTATAGCCCTTTACTCTAGACCTATAGCCTATAGCCCTTTACTCTAGACCTATAGCCCTTTACTCAAGAACAATAGCCTATAGCCCTTTACTCTAGACCTATAGCCTATAGCCCTTTACTCTAGACCTATAGCCCTTTACTCTAGACCTATAACCCTTTACTCTAGACCTATAGCCCTTTACTCTCGTCCTATAGCCCTTTACTCTAGACCTATAGCCCTTTACTCTAGACCTATAGCCCTTTACTCTAGACCTATAGCCCTTTACTCTAGACCTATAGCCTATAGCCCTTTACTCTAGACCTATAGCCCTTTACTCTAGACCTATAGCCCTTTACTCTAGACCTATAGCCTATAGCCCTTTACTCTAGACCTATAGCCCTTTACTCTAGATCTATAGCCCTTTACTCTAGACCTATAGCCCTTTACTCTAGACCTATAGCCCTTTACTCTAGATCTATAGCCCTTTACTCTAGACCTATAGCCCTTTACTCTAGACCTATAGCCCTTTACTCTCGTCCTATAGCCCTTTACTCTAGATCTATAGCCCTTTACTCTAGACATATAGATGAAATGAAATGAAATCAAATTTATTTATATAGCCCTTCGTACATCAGCTGATGTCTCAAAGTGCTGTACAGAAACCCAGACTTAAACCCCAAACAGCAAGCAATGCAGGTGTAGAAGCACGGTGGCTTGGAAAAACTCCCTAGAAAGGCCAAAACCTAGGAAGAAACCTAGAGAGGAACCAGGCTATGTGGGGTGTCCAGTCCTCTTCTGGCTGTACCGAGTGGAGATTATAACAGAACATGGCCAAGATGTTCAAACGTTCATAAATGACCAGCATGGTCGAATAATAATAAGACAGAACAGTTGAAACTGGAGCAGCAGCACTGCCAGGTGGACTGGGGACAGCAAGGAGTCATCATGTCAGGTAGTCCTGAGGCATGGTCCTAGGGCTCAGGTCCTCCTATAGAGAGAAAGAAAGAGAGAAGGAGAGAATAAGAGATCGCACACTTAGATTCACACAGGACACCGAATAGGACAGGAGAAGTACTCCAGATATAACAAACTGACCCTCGCCCCCCGACACTTAAACTACTGCAGCATAAATACTGGAGGCTGAGACAGGAGGGGTCAGGAGACACTGTGGCCCCATCCGAGGACACCCCCGGACAGGGCCAAACAAGAAGGATAAACCCCACCCACTTTGCCAAAGCACAGCCCCCACACCACTAGCGAGATATCTTCAACCACCAACTTACCATCCTGAGACAAGGCTGAGTATAGCCCACAAAGATCTCCGCCATGGCACAACCCAAGGGGGGGTGCCAACCCAGACAGGATGACCACATCAGTGAATCAACCCACTCAGGTGACGCACCCCTTCCAGGGACGGCATGAGAGAGCCCCAGTAAGCCAGTGGCTCAGCCCCTGTAATAGGGTTAGAGGCAGAGAATCCCAGTGGAAAGAAGGGAACCAGCCAGGCAGAGACGGCAAGGGCGGTTCGTTGCTCCAGAGCCTTTCCGTTCACCCTCCCACTCCTGGGCCAGACTACACTCAATCATATGACCCACTGAAGAAATGAGTCTTCAGTAAAGACTTAAAGGTTGAGACCAAGTTTGCGTCTCTGACATGGGTAGGCAGACCGTTCCATAAAAATGGAGCTCTATAGGAGAAAGCCCTGCCTCCAGCTGTTTGCTTAGAAATTCTAGGGACAATTAGGAGGCCTGCGTCTTGTGACCGTAGCGTACGTGTAGGTATGTACGGCAGGACCAAATCAGAGAGATAGGTAGGAGCAAGCCCATGTAATGCTTTGTAGGTTAGCAGTAAAACCTTGAAATCAGCCCTTGCTTTGACAGGAAGCCAGTGTCGGGAGGCTAGTACTGGAGTAATATGATCAAATTTTTTGGTTCTAGTCAGGATTCTAGCAGCTGTATTTAGCACTAACTGAAGTTTATTTAGTGCTTTATCCGGCTAGCCAGAAAGTATAGCATTGCAGTAGTCTAACCTAGAAGTGACAAAAGCATGGATTAATTTCTCTGCATCATTTTTGGACAGAAAATTTCTGATTTTTGCAATGTTACGTAGATGGAAAAAAGCTGTCCTTGAAATGGTCTTGATATGTTCTTCAAAAGAGAGACCATGGTCCAGAGTAACGCCAAGGTCCTTCACAGTTTTATTTGAGACGACTGTACAACCATTAAGATTAATTGTCAGATTCAACAGAAGATCTCTTTGTTTCTTGGGACCTAGAACAAGCATCTCTGTTTTGTCTGAGTTTAAAAGTAGAAAGTTTGCAGCCATCCACTTCCTTATGTCTGAAACACATGCTTCTAGTGAGGGCAATTTTGGGGCTTCACCATGTTTCATTGAAATGTACAGCTGTGTGTCATCCGCATAGCAGTGAAAGTTAACATTATGTTTTCGAATAACATCCCCAAGAGGTAAAATATATAGTGAAAACAATAGTGGTCCTAAAACGGAACCTTGGGGAACACCGAAATTTACAGTTGATTTGTCAGAGGACAAAGCATTCACAGAAACTGATATCTTTCCGACAGATAAGATCTAAACCAGGCCAGAACTTGTCCGTGTAGACCAATTTGGGTTTCCAATCTCTCCAAAAGAATGTGGTGATCGATGGTATCAAAAGCAGCACTAAGGTCTAGGAGCACGAGGACAGATGCAGAGCCTCAGTCCGATGCCATTAAAATGTCATTTACCACCTTCACAAGTGCAGTCTCAGTGCTATGATGGGGTCTAAAACCAGACTGAAGCATTTTGTATACATTGTTTGTCTTCAAGAAGGCAGTGAGTTGCTGCGCAACAGCCTTTTCTAAAAAGAGATTCGAGAGGAATGGAAGATTCGATAAAGGCCGATAGTTTTTTATATTTTCTGGGTCAAGGTTTGGCTTTTTCAAGAGAGGCTTTATTACTGCCACTTTTAGTGAGTTTGGTACACATCCGGTGGATAGAGAGCCGTTTATTATGTTCAACATAGGAGGACCAAGCACAGGAAGCAGCTCTTTCAGTAGTTTAGTTGGAATAGGGTCCAGTATGCAGCTTGAAGGTTTAGAGGCCATGATTATTTTCATCATTGTGTCAAGAGATATAGTACTAAAACACTTGAGCGTCTCTCTTGATCCTAGGTCCTGGCAGAGTTGTGCAGACTCAGGACAACTGAGCTTTGAAGGAATACGCAGATTTAAAGAGCAGTCTGTAATTTGCTTTCTAATAATCATAATCTTTTCCTCAAAGAAATTCATGAATTTATCACTGCTAAAGTGAAAGTCATCCTCTCTTGGGGAATGCTGCTTTTTAGTTAGCTTTGCGCCAGTATCAAAAAGGAATTTCAGATTGTTCTTATTTTCCTCAATTAAGTTGTAAAAATAGGATGATCGAGCAGCAGTAAGGGCTCTTCGGTACTGCACGGTACTGTCTTTCCAAGCTTGTCGGAAGACTTCCAGTTTGGTGTGGCGCCATTTCCGTTCCAATTTTCTGGAAGCTTGCTTCAGAGCTCGGGTATTTTCTGTGTACCAGGGAGCTAGTTTCTTATGAGAAATGTTTTTAGTTTTTAGGGGTGCAACTGCATCTAGGGTATTGCGCAAGGTTAAATTGAGTTCCTCAGTTAGGTGGTTAACTGATTTTTGTCCTCTGGCGTCCTTGGGTAGACAGAGGGAATCTGGAAGGACATCAAGGAATCTTTGTGTCGTCTGTGAATTTATAGCACAACTTTTGATGTTCCTTGGTTGGGGTCTGAGCAGATTATTTGTTGCAATTGCAAACGTAATAAAATGGTGGTCCAATAGTCCAGGATTATGAGGAAAAACATTAAGATCCACAACATTTATTCCATGGGACAAAACTAGGTCCAGAGTATGACTGTGACAGTGAGTGGATCCGGAGACATGTTGGACAAAACCCACTGAGTCAATGATGGCTCCGAAAGCCTTTTGGAGTGGGTCTGTGGACTTTTCCATGTGAATATTAAAGTCACCAAAGATTAGAATATTATCTGCCATGACTACAAGGTCCGATAGGAATTCAGGGAACTCAATGAGGAACGCTGTATATGGCCCAGGAGGCCTGTAAACAGTAGCTATAAAAAAGTGATTGAGTAGGCTGCATAGATTTCATGACTAGAAGCTCAAAAGATGAAAACGTCATTTGTTTTTGTGTAAATTGAAATTTGCTATCGTAAATGTTAGCAACACCTCCGCCTTTGCGGGATGCACAGGGGATATGGTCACTAGTGTAGCCAGGAGGTGAGGCCTCATTTAACACAGTAAATTCATCAGGCTTAAGCCATGTTTCAGTCAGGCCAATCACATCAAGATTATGATCAGTGATACAGCCCTTTACTCTAGATCTATAGCCCTTTACTCTAGATCTATAGCCCTTTACTCTAGACCTATAGCCCTTTACTCTAGACCTATAGCCCTTTACTCTAGACCTACAGCCCTTTACTCTAGATCTATAGCCCTTTACTCTAGATCTATAGCCCTTTACTCTAGACCTATAGCCCTTTACTCTAGACCTATAGCCCTTTACTCTAGACCTATAGCCCTTTACTCTAGATCTATAGCCCTTTACTCAAGAACAATAGCCTGTAGCCCTTTACTCTAGACCTATAACCCTTTACTCTAGATCTATAGCCCTTTACTATAGACATATAACCCTTTACTCTAGACCTATAACCCTTTACTCTAGATCTATAGCCCTTTACTCTAGACCTATAGCCCTTTACTCTAGACCTATAGCCCTTTACTCTAGACCTATAGCCCTTTACTCTAGACCTATAGCCTATAGCCCTTTACTCTAGACCTATAGCCCTTTACTCTAGACCTATAGCATATAGCCCTTTACTCTAGACCTATAGCCCTTTACTCTAGACCTATAGCCCTTTACTCTCGACCTATAGCCTATAGCCATTTACTCTCGACCTATAGCCTATAGCCCTTTACTCTAGACCTATAGCCCTTTACTCTAGACCTACAGCCCTTTACTCTAGATCTATAGCCCTTTACTCTAGACCTATAGCCCTTTACTCTAGACCTACAGCCCTTTACTCTAGGACTAGCCAACTAAACTCAACTAAACAAAACTCTACAATTTATGATGGAGTTAAGCTGCAACTGGTCTGGGTGGACTAAAGCTCAGGTTTTTTTTAATCAAAAGTGACTTCAGCACCCAGAGAATAGCCTGCAATTACACAGATTAATGTCTCGTGTGAATCTCCTCTCTCCTCTCAATACTCAGTCTGACTCAGTCTACAGTCTACGTCTATATATTGCTCAACCTTTGAACCCAAAGCGAGAAAATGACTGCCAAGACAAGAGAAAGAAATAGAGAGAGAGATAACCTTATTTTCCTTCTTAATTGATGTGTACATGGGGGGAACAGATCAATAACCACAGAACAGATCAATAACCACAGAACAGATCAATAACCACATAACAGATCAATAACCACAGAACAGATCATTAACCCCAGAACAGATCATTAACCCCAGAACAGATCATTAACCCCAGAACAGATCATTAACCATAGAGAACCACAGAACAGATCATTAACCATAGAACAGATCATTAACCACAGAACAGATCATTAACCCCAGAACAGATCATTAACCCCAGAACAGATCATTAACCCCAGAACAGATCATTAACCATAGAACAGATCATTAACCCCAGAACAGATCATTAACCCCAGAACAGATCATTAACCCCAGAACAGATCATTAACCCCAGAACAGATCATTAACCCCAGAACAGATCATTAACCATAGAACAGATCATTAATCACAGAACAGATCATTAACCCCAGAACAGATCATTAACCCCAGAACAGATCATTAACTCCAGAACAGATCATTAACCCCAGAACAGATCATTAACCCCAGAACAGATCATTAACCATAGAACAGATCATTAACCCCAGAACAGATCATTAACCCCAGAACAGATCATTAACTCCAGAACAGATCATTAACCCCAGAACAGATCATTAACCCAAGAACAGATCATTAACCCCAGAACAGATCATTAACCCCAGAACAGATCATTAACCCCAGAACAGATCATTAACCCCAGAACAGATCATTAACTCCAGAACAGATCATTAACTCCAGAACAGATGATCATTAATCACAGAACAGATCATTATCAACAGAGAACCCCAGAACAGATCATTAATCACAGAACAGATCATTATCAACAGAGAACCCCAGAACAGATCATTAACCCCAGAACAGATCATTAACTCCAGAACAGATCATTAACTCCAGAACAGATCATTAATCACATAACAGATCATTATCAACAGAGAACTCCAGAACAGATCATTAACCCCAGAACAGATCATTAATCACAGAACAGATCATTAATCACAGAACAGATCATTATCAACAGAGAACCCCAGAACAGATCATTAACTCCAGAACAGATCATTAACCCCAGAACAGATCATTAACCCCAGAACAGATCATTAACTCCAGAACAGATCATTAACTCCAGAACAGATCATTAACCCCAGAACAGATCATTAACCCCAGAACAGATCATTAACCCCAGAACAGATCATTAACTCCAGAACAGATCATTAACCACAGAACAGATCATTAACCATAGAGAACCACAGAACAGATCATTAACCCCAGAACAGATCATTAACTCCAGAACAGATCATTAACCCCAGAACAGATCATTAACCACAGAACAGATCATTAACCCCAGAACAGATCATTAACTCCAGAACAGATCATTAACCCCAGAACAGATCATTAACCACAGAACAGATCATTAACTCCAGAACAGATCATTAACCCCAGAACAGATCATTAACCCCAGAACAGATCATTAACCACAGAACAGATCATTAACTCCAGAACAGATCATTAACCCTAGAACAGATCATTAACCATAGAGAACCACAGAACAGATCATTAATCACAGAACAGATCATTAACTCCAGAACAGATCATTAACCCCAGAACAGATCATTAACCACAGAACAGATCATTAACCATAGAGAACCACAGAACACATCATTATCAACAGAGAACCACAGAACAGATCATTATCACAGAGAACTACAGAACAGATCATTAACCACAGAATGAATGAATGACCACAATCGGTCAAGTAGCTACAGTGGGGCAAAAAAGTATTTAGTCAGCCACCAATTGTGCAAGTTCTCCCACTTACATTTACATTTACATTTAAGTCATTTAGCAGACGCTCTTATCCAGAGCGACTTACAAATTGGTGAATTCACCTTCTGACATCAGTGGAACAGCCACTTTACAATAGTGCATCTAAATCATTTAAGGGGGGTGAGAAGGATTGCTTTATCCTATCCTAGGTATTCCTTGAAGAGGTGGGGTTTCAGGTGTCTCCGGAAGGTGGTGATTGACTCCGCTGTCCTGGCGTCGTGAGGGAGTTTGTTCCACCATTGGGGGGCCAGAGCAGCGAACAGTTTTGACTGGGCTGAGCGGGAACTGTACTTCCTCAATGGTAGGGAGGCGAGCAGGCCAGAGGTGGATGAACGCAGTGCCCTTGTTTGGGTGTAGGGCCTGATCAGAGCCTGGAGGTACTGCGGTGCCGTTCCCCTCATAAAAAGATGAGAGGGGCCTGTAATGTTCACCATAGGTACACTTCAACTATGACAGACAAAATGAGGAAAAAAAATCCAGAAAATCACATTGTATGATTTTTTATTAATATATATGCAAATTGTGGTGGAAAATAAGTAATTGGTCACCTACAAGCAAGCAAGATTTCTGGCTCTCACAGACCTGTAACTTCTTCTTTAAGAGGCTCCTCTGTCCTCCACTCGTTACCTCTATTAATGGAACCTGTTTGAACTTTTTATCAGTATAAAAGACACCTGTCCACAACCTCAAACAGTCACACTTCAAACTCCACCATGGCCAAGACCAAAGAGCTGTCAAAAGACACCAGAAACAAAATTGTAGACCTGCACCAGGCTGGGAAGACTGAATCTGCAATAGGTAAGCAGCTTGGTTTGAAGAAATCAACTGTGGGAGCAATTATTAGGAAATGGAAGACATACAAGACCACTGATAATCTCTCTCGATCTGGGGCTCCACGCAAGATCTCACCCTGTGGGGTCAAAATGATCACAAGAACGGTGAGCAAAAATCCCAGAACCACACGGGGGGACCTAGTGAATGACCTGCAGAGAGCTGGGACCAAAGTAAATAAATATATATATCCCATTTAGCAGACGCTTTTGTCCAAAGCGACTTACAAGTCGGCTGGGGCCACTACTTTTACATATGGGTGGCCCCAGCGGGAATCGAACCCACGACGCTTGGCATTGCAAGCGCCATGCTCTACCGACTGAGCCACACAGGATCAAAGTAACAAAGCCTACCAACAGTAACACACTACGCCGCCAGGGACTCAAATCCTGCAGTGCCAGACGTGTCCCCCTGCTTAAGCCAATACATGTCCAGGCCTGTCTGAAGTTTGCTAGAGAGCATTTGGATGATCCAGAAGAAGATTGGGAGAATGTCATATGGTCAGATGAAACAAAAATGTAACTTTTTGGTAAAAACTCAACTTGTCGTGTTTAGAGGACAAAGAATGCTGAGTTGCATCCAAATAACACCATACCTACTGTGAAGCATGGGGGTGGAAACATCATGCTTTGGGGCTGTTTTTCTGCAAAGGGACCAGGATTACTGATCCGTGTAAAGGAAAGAATGAATGGGGCCATGTATCGCGAGATTTTGAGTGAAAACCTCCTTCCATCAGCAAGGGCATTGAAGATGAAACTTGGCTGGGTCTTTCAACATGACAGTGATCCCAAAATCACCGCCCAGGCAACGAAGGAGTGGCTTCGTAAGAAGCATTTCAAGGTCCTGGAGTGGCCTAGCCAGTCTCCAGATCTCAACCCATAGAAAATCTTTGGAGGGAGTTGAAAGTCCGTGTTTCCCAACAATAGCCCCAAAACATCACTGCTCTAGAGGAGATCTGCATGGAAGAATGGGCCAAAATACCAGCAACAGTGTTTGAAAACCTTGTGAAGACTTTCATTGCCAACAAAGGGTATATAACAAAGTATTGAGATAAACTTTTGTTATTGACCAAATACTTATTCTCCACCATAATTTGCATATAAATTCATTAAAAATGTGATTTTCTGGATTTTTTTTCTCATTTTGTCTGTCATAGTTGAAGTGTACCTATGATGAAAATTACAGGCCACTCTCATCTTTATAAGTGGGAGAACTTGCACAATTGGTGGCTGACTAAATACTTTTTTGCCCCACTGTATACAAATGGTTACACTAACCAACAAATATGCATGATATGCACATCTGACTAGAAGTAAAAATTGCAGATTGCGCCTTTAATCGCATTCAATCCGCCTACAATTTTTTTTTAAAAGCCTTGCTTTCTGTAGCTTCATAATTCAGACGATTGGTCTTCCCCCCTGTCTGTCTGGTTTTAGAGGATGGTGATTGGGTGGAGAGTGGTGGGGAGGAGGAGCTGGCCCACGTGCCCTACCCGGCTTCTCGGTACCCCGTAGAGGTCATGGTTCAGAGGTCACAGGACTTCTTCAGCCTGATGAACCAGAGGAGGTCTGTCCGCTTCATCAGCCCCGAGCCCGTTCCACGACAGGTCATCGACAACGTCATCCGCACTGCAGGTAACACATGCACACACAGACACACACAGACACACAGACACACGCAGACACACGCAGACACACACAGACACACACACACAGAGAGACACACACAGACACACACAGACACAGAGACACAGACACACACAGACACACACACACAGAGACACAGACACACACAGACAGACACAGACACACACACACAGAGACACAGACACACACAGACAGACACACACAGAGACACAGACACACACACACAGAGACACAGACACACACACACAGACACACGCAGACACACGCAGACACACACAGACACGCGCAGACAGACACACACACACAGAGACACAGACACACACAGACACACGCAGACACACAGACACACACAGACACGCGCAGACAAACACACACAGACAGGCACAGACACACACAGACACACACACACAGACACACAGACACACACAGACAGACACACGCAGACACACGCAGACACACAGACACACGCAGACACACACAGACACGCGCAGACAAACACACACAGACAGGCACAGACACACACACACAGAGACACAGACACACACAGACAGACACACGCAGACACACGCAGACACACAGACACACGCAGACACACACAGACACGCGCAGACAAACACACACAGACAGGCACAGACACACACAGACACACAGACACAGACACACACAGACACACGCAGACACACGCAGACACACACAGAGAGACACAGACAAGCACGGACACACACAGACACACACAGACACACACAGACACACACAGACAGACACACAGACAGACACACACAGACACAGACACACGCAGACACACACAGACACGCAGACACACGCAGACACACACAGACACACACAGACAAGCACAGACACACAGACACACACAGACACACGCAGACACACGCAGACACACACAGACAGACACACACAGACAGACAGACACACACACAGACACACACAGACAAGCACAGACACACACACACGCAGACACACATAGACAAACACAGACACACACAGACACACACAGACACACACAGACACACACAGACACACACACACAGACACACAGACACACACAGACACACGCAGACACACGCAGACATTCACACACACACAGACACACACACACACACAGACACACAGACAGACACACACAGACACACAGACACACACACACGCAGACACATGCAGGCAAGCACAGACACACACACACGCAGACACACATAGACAAACAGACACACACAGACAAGCACAGACACACACAGACAGACACACACAGACAAGCACAGACACGCACAGACACACACCGACAGACACACAGACACGCACAGACACGCACAGACACACACAGACAAGCACAGACAAGCACAGACACACACAGACACACACAGAGACAGACACACATGAATGTGTTGTCTGTGTTGTCCAGGCACAGCCCCCAGTGGAGCCCACACAGAACCCTGGACGTTTGTGGTAGTGTCCGACCCAGAGGTGAAGCACCAGATCAGGCTGGTGGTTGAGGAGGAGGAGGAGGTCAACTACCGTCAGAGGATGGGGGACAAGTGGGTCAGTGACCTGCAGAGGCTCAGGTCAGATAAAATGCATAGTGCAAACACCATGTAGATGTACACCATGAAGACACACACCATGTAGATATACAGCATGTAGATATACACCATGTAAATATACACCATGTAGATATACACCATGAAGACACACACCATGTAGATATACACCATGTAGATATACACCATGTAGATATACACCATGTAAATATACACCATGTAGATATACACCATGAAGACACACACCATGTAGATATACACCATGTAGATATACACTATGTAGATATACACACCATGTAGACATACAGCATGTAGATATACAGCATGTAGATATACACCATGTAGATATACACTATGTAGATATACACCATGTAGATATACACCATGTAGATATACACCATGAAGACACACACCATGTAGATATACACCATGTAGATATACACTATGCAGATATACACACCATGTAGATATACACCATGTAGACATACACCATGTAGATATACACCATGTAGACATACAGCATGTAGATATACACCATGTAGACATACAGCATGTAGATATACACCATGTAGACATACAGCATGCACGCAAGTCAGATAATATTTTTTATCCCTCTCTCTCCATCTCCCCCTCTCCCTCTCTCTCTCCCTCGCTCTCGCTCTCTCCTCTCTCTCCATCTCCCCCTCCCTCGCAATATCCTCCCTGTCTCCCTCACTCTCTCCTCCCTCTCTCCCTTGCTCTCTCTCCCCCTCGCCCCCTTTCTCCTCCCTCTATCCTCCCTCTCTCCCCCCTCTCCTCCCTCTCTCCCCTTCCCCATCTCTCCTCCCTCTCTCCTCCCTTCCACATCTCTCCTCCCTCTCTCTCCTCCCTCTCTCTCCCCTCTCTCTCCCCCTCTCTCTCCTCCCTCTCTCCCTCTCTCCTCCCTCTCTCCCAGGACTAACTGGGTGAAGCAGTATCTTGATGTGGCTCCCTACCTCGTGTTGATATTTAAACAGACGTATGGCATCGTAGCTGGAGGACAGAAGAGGACTCATTACTACAATGAGATCAGTGTGTCCATCTCCTGTGGCCTGCTATTGGCCGCGCTGCAGGTCAGAGCATTCACACACGGTCATTTACATTTCAGTCATTTAGCAGACGCTCTTATCCAGAGAGCAACTTACAGCAAGTGCATTCATCTTAATAACATAGCTTGGTGAGACAACCACACGCACACTCATTCAGATCATTCACCAAGTCACAACCCCCGTGGACCACTGGGGCGTACTCAGGGACGTGGACCACTGGGGCTTACTCAGGGACGTGGACCACTGGGGCGTACTCACGGACGTGACCACTGGGGGCGTACTCAGGGACGTGGACCACTGGGGCGTACTCATGGACGTGGACCACTGGGGCTTACTCAGGGACGTGGACCACTGGGGCGTACTCACGGACGTGGACCACTGGGGGCGTACTCAGGGACGTGGACCACTGGGGCGTACTCAGGGACGTGGACCGGTTGGGCTTACTCAGGGACGTGGACCACTGGGGCGTACTCACGGACGTGGACCACTGGGGGCGTACTCAGGGACGTGGACCACTGGGGCGTACTCAGGGACGTGGACCACTGGGGTGTTCTCAGGGACGTGGACCACTGGGGCGTACTCAGGGACGTGGACCACTGGGGCGTACTCAGGGACGCGGACCACTGGGGTGTTCTCAGGGACGTGGACAACTGGGGCGTACTCAGGGACGTGGACCTCTGGGGCGTACTCAGGGACGTGGACCACTGGGGCGAACTCAGGGACGTGGACCGCTTGGGCGTACTCAGGGACGTGGACTGCTTGGGCGTACTGATATGATTCTCTATTCTATCTGAAGAGGGCACCGACAGACACTGCAGCTCTGCCTCAGCTCCTACGCAACTTCACAGTATTTTTTTTGTTTTGTGTTATTTCTTACATTATTAGTCTAGAATGTTTTTTTGTGTTATAAAATACATCCGGACAGAACTTCTGGATATCAGAGAGTGGTAACTCACCAGCATTACGACCAGAAACACAACTTTCCCGAGTTGGATCCCAAGGCAACTAAATTTATCCCAGCGGCTGCTCCAAGACGCCGTCAGTGGAGAAGAGGTATTCGGAGTGGACTTCTAGTCCGACTCGGGAGGCGTGCACACCATCCATCGCTTCCGACTATAATTCCTGCTAATGTTCATTCCCTGGACAATAAAGTAGATGAGCTCAGGGCGAGGATATCCTTCCAGAGAGACATCAGGCACTGTAACATACTCTGTTTCACGGAATCATGGCTCTCTCCGGATATACTGTCCCCGTCCATACAGCCAGCTGGGTTCTCAGTACATAGCACAGACAGGAATAAAGAACTCTCCGGGAAGAAGAAAGGTGGAGGTCTATGTTTCATGATTAACTACTCATGGTGTGATTGTGGTAATGTACAGTAACTCAAGTTATTTTGTTCACCTGACCTAGAATACCGCACAATCATATTACCGCCCAAGATAATTATCTTCGGTTATAGTCACAAACATGTATATTCCCCCTCAAGCCGATATCACGACGGCCTTCAAGGAACTCCACTGGACTTTGTGCTAACAGGAAACTACATATCCCAAGGCCACATTTATTGTAGCTGGGGATTTTAACAAAAACATTTTGGGAGGAAAACATTACCGAAGTTCTATCAACACATTGCCTGTTGTACTTGTACTTCAAAAACTCTCAACCATTGTCCCTCTCCCTTTCGGGATGGCTACAAGGACCTCCCCTGCCCTACCATCGGCAAATCAGATCACACCTCCCTTTTGCTCTTCCCTTCCTATAGGCAGAAACTCAAACAGGAAGTACCCATGCTAAGATCTATTTAATGCTGGTCTGACAAATCGGAATCCATGCTTCAAGATTGTTTGATCACGCGGACTGTGATATGTTCCCGGGTTGCCTCTGAGAATAACATTGACATATACACTGACACGGTGACTGAGTTCATCAGGAAGTGTGTAGGGGATGTTGTTCCCACTATGACTATTAAAACCTACCCAAACCAAAAACCGTGAAAGCGCGAACCACGGCAAGGTCACTGGAAATATGGTTGAGTACAAACAGTCCAGCTATGCCCTCCGTAAGTCAATCAAACAGGCAAAACATCAGTACAGAGACAAAGTGGAGTCGCAATTCAACTGCTCAGTGCTCAGACAGGGACTCCAGACAATGACAAATTACAAAGGGAAAACCAGCCACTGACGACTTGCTCCCAGACAAGCTAAACACCTTCTTCACCTGCTTTGAGGATAACACAGTGCTACCGACGGAGCCCTCGGCCAAGAACTGTGGTCCTCCGTGGTCGACATGAGTAAGACATTTAAGCGTTTTAACAAGGCTGCCGGCTCTAGACGGCATCCCCAGCCGCGTCCTCAGAGCATGCGCAGACCAGCTGACTGGAGTGTTTACAGACATATTCAATCTCTCCCTATCCCAGTCTGCTGTCCCCACTTGCTTCAAGATGTCCACCATTGTTCCTGTACCCAAGACAGCGAAGGTAACTGACTATAGCCCCGTAGCACTCACTTCTGTCATCATGAAGTGCTTTGAGAGACTAGTCATGCATCATATCACCTCCTCCTTACCTGTCACCCTTAACCCACTTCAATTTGCTTACTGCCTCAATAGGTCCACAGGTCCGATACAATCACCATCACACTACTCAGTGCCCTATCCCATCTGGAGGAATACCTATGTAAGAATGCTTCATTGACTATAGACTATAGTTAGACTATAGCTCAGTGTTCAACAGCATAGTAACATCTAAGCTCATCATTAAGCTCGAGGCCCTGGGTCTGAACCCCGCCCTGTACAACTGGGTCTTGGACTTTCTGATGGGCCGCCCCCAGGTGGTGAAGGTAGGAAACAACACCTCCACTACGCTGATTCTCAACACTGGGGCCCCACAAGGGTGAGTGCTCAGCCCCCTCCTGTACTCCCTGTTCACCCATGACTGAGTGGCCATGCACGCCTCCAACTCAATCACCAAGTTTTCAGACAACACAACAGTAGTAGGGCTGATTACCAACAATGACGAGACAGTCTACAGGGAGGAGGTGAGGGCACTGGAGGAGTGGTGCCAGGAAAATAACCTCTCCCTCAACATCAACAAAACGAAGGTGCTGATCGTGGACTACAGGAGACAGACGAGGGAGTACGCCCCCTATCCACATCAACTGTGCTGCAGTGGAGAAGGTGAAAAGCTTCAAGTTCCTCTGCGTACACATCGCTGACGATCTGAAACGGTCCACCAACACAGACAGCGTGGAGATGAAGGTGCAACAACAATCAGGAGGCTGAAGAAATACAGCTTTAGACCCTCAGAAACTTCTACAGATGCACCATTGAGAGCATCCTGTCGGGCTGTATCACCGCCTGGTACAGCAACTGCACCGCCTGCAACCTTAGTGCTTTCTAGAGGGTGGTGCGGTCTGCCCGAATGCATCACCGGGGGAAAACTATCTGCCCTCCAGGACACCTACACCACCCGATGTCACAGGAAGGCCAAAAAGATCATCAAGGACAACAACCACCCGAGCCACTGCCTGTTCACACCGCTATCATCCAGAAGGCGAGGTCAGTACAGGTGCATCAAAGCTGGGACCGAGAGACTGAAAAACACCTTCTATCTCAAGGCCATCAGACTGTTAAATAGCCATCCCTAGCCGGCCTCCCCCCAGTACCCTGCCCTGAACTTAGTCACTAGCCGTCAATAGCCGGCTACCACCCGGTTACTCAACCCTGCACTTTAGAGGCTGCTGCCCTATATACATATACACACCTAATGTACCTACTGTCGACATGGAATCACTGGTCACTTTAATAATAGACCACAATAATGTTAAACACACTGTTTTACTCATTTCATATGTACTGTATATAATGTATTCTAGTCAAGTCCATCCTATTCAACTATTGCTGTACATCTACTATTCTATCCTATGTATTCTATAGATATACTATATATTCCATCCACATCCGGTCTATAATGTCTATACATCCCATCATATTTACAATGCATTCGGAAAGTATTCAGACCCCTTGACTTTTTCTACATTTTGTTACGTTACAGTCTTATTCTAAAAATGGGTTCAATTGCCCCCCCCCCCCATCAATCTACACACAATACCCCATAATGACTAAGCAAAAACAAGTTTTTAAAAATGTTTGCTAATTTATACAAAATGTTTTTTAAATATCGCATTTACATAAGTATTCAGACCCTTTACTCAGTACTTTGTTGAAGCATCTTAGACAGCGATTACAGCCTTGAGTCTTCTTGGGTCTGATGCTACAAGCTTGGCACACCTGTATTTGGGGAGTTTCTCCCATTCTTCTCTGCAGATCCTCTCAAGCTCTGTCAGTTTGAATGGGGAGTGTTGCTGCACAGCTATTTTCAGGTCTACAGCGATGTTCAATTGGGTTCAAATCTGGGCTCTGGCTGGCCTACTCAAGGACATTCAGAGAGTTGTCCCGAAGCCACTTCTGTGTTGTCTTGGTTGTGTGCTTAGGGTCGTTGTCCTGTTGGAAGGTGAACCTTCGCCCCAGTCTGAGGTCCTGAGCGCTCTGGAGCAGGTTTTCATCAAGGATCTCTCTGTACTTTGCTCTGTTAATCTTTGCCCCGATCCTGACTAGTCTCCGAGTCCCTGCAGCTGTTGGAACTAGGAACACTAGTATTTCGCTACACCCTTAATAAAATGTCAAACAAAGACAGAAGGATGTTACATTACAGAACGTTGACATAGAAATTGTTTTGTAGAACAGACATTATTGTCTGTTAGATAGAACGGGGAATGGTGTCCGCTCTCGGCAACCATAAGAGCATTTCAAAACCTTTAATAAACCTCTGGATTCTGTATGTGTTTGATATCCTGACCGAACCCATGTCTCCCTGTGGTTGACTGACATGCAGTCTGTCCAATCCCCTTGTCAGAATGCAGGTCTGGTGACGGTGACGACGACGCCCCTCAACTGCGGCCCACAGCTCAGGCTGCTCCTCGGTCGGCCAGCCAATGAGAAGCTGCTGATGCTACTTCCTGTTGGTTACCCCGCCCCCGACGCCACAGTGCCCGACCTCACCCGCAAGCCACTCGACGACATCATGGTACACCTGTGACATCATCATAAAGGGCCCGGCCGAGTGACATCATAGATGTAGGGGTGCCTTCTGTCCTCATCTCCTCCCAGTCATCTGCAATGATTTGTAAAGCAGCAACAGTCATCAAAATGTTTACTATTCTAATTAATGCAACAGTTGGACAATAAATGATGATACTCCAAACTTTTAGATTTTTTTTATAATCCATCAGATATCGAGTTAATTATAGCATAAAACATTTTACTGGCACGGACAAATAATGTTCAGGTTTTTGGTGGAAATTCAGGTATTCAATTTATTGTTAAATTTCACTTAGTTTTTTCTTAGAATGCACTAATATATACATATTCTAATGGTGTCAGGTATTTTTTTAAATTTTTTTGTGTTAAAATGGAAGAAAATGGGAAAGAAAGAAAATGGTATTACCTCATTTGCATAAACACATGCTGTGCGTTTGCATATATTAATAAATTAACATAAAGGTGTGGAACAAGGCTGCACACACCAAACAAGTGATCTGTCTCGGCCTACCTGTACTCACCTGTGCTGTAGACTGCCTCAGTAATTAATGTTGTCACGTTCAAATTCAACATGTATGTCAATAGCAGAGGTGCATTCAGTTCGCATGAACATTTGCTACGTTGCAGAACGACACATTTTTCCATAACGTACGTTCTTGAACAGACTTTGAGGTAAGTTTGGTGGGTGTGGCTTGAAGCAATGAGTGACGTATTTAAAGAGCAGTGGCCATGCTGACTGCGTGCCCCAACCCACAACAAAACCCCTCCCCGTTTTTCAACTGTTTTTTTCAGTATCGCATCTTTTTGGTTGAATTGAACGTTCTAGAACATACCAAATGAACGTAGCCCTGGATAGCTTTAGATAAAAAATAAACAGGTTTGGCTGGAGATTACACCTTTACAGTGACCTCCACTAACATTGGCACCCTTGGTAAAAAAAAAAGAAGAGCAAAACGGGCTGTGAAATTGTTTTATTTGCTGTCCATCCTCTTGGTCTTTCATTCAAAATATTCACAAAAATTTGACCATTGGGGGAACTCCACAATATTTCTGAGCTCATATTCTATAAGAGAGGAGAGGAGAGGATGCGAGGAGAGAAGAGGACAGATGAGAGGAGGGAGGAAAGGAGAGGACGGATGAGAGGAGAGGAGGAGAGGAGGGAGGAGAGGAGGTTCTCCCATTATATGTACAGGGAAATAACATTGGTTACATCCCAATCATTGGCTTCCTCCCATAGTGATTTGAAACTAAAATGACTGTTATAAGAAATATGGTGGAAACTTCCTCTTGAGTGAAGCCCAGTGGTGTATATACTATAGTGGTTCTCAACCTTTTGTGGTTACTGTACCACCAACTACATTTTGCTCTGCCCGAGGTACCCCTGAAGTACCCCTGAAGTACTTTCTCATGTGCACTTAAGGCCGTTCCGTTCTGCCAGTCACATTCTGTTAAAGGTCCCCAAAGCACACATCCATGGATCGCTCCTCTTTTCAGTTCGCTGCAGCTAGCGACTGGAACGAGCTGCAACAAACACTCAAACTGGACCGTTTTATCTCCATCTCTTCATTCAAAGACTCCATCATGGACACTCTAACTGACAGTTGTGGCTGCTTTGTGTGATGTATTGTTGTCTCTACCTTCTTGCCCTTTGTTCTGTTGTCTGTGCCCAATAATGTTTGTACCATGTTTTGTGCTGCTACCATGTTGTGTTGCTACCATGTCGTTGTCATGTTGTGTGCTACCATGCTGTGTTGTCATGTGTTGCTGCCTTGCAATGTCGTCTTTGGTCTCTCTTTATGTAGTGTTGTGTTGTCTCTCTTGTCGTGATCTGTGTTTTGTCCTATATTTATATTTGATTTGTTTTTCAATCCCAGACCCCCATCAAGGGCAGGAGGCCTGTTGCCTTCTGGTAGGCCATCATTGTAAATAATAATTTGTTCATAACAGACTTGCCTAGTTAAATAAAGGTTAAATAAAGGTTAAATAAAAATGGCAGTAAGCCTATGGCTTACTTAGGTTAATTAGGTCAATCTACTTTTGACTTTTAAACTTTGACAAAAGCTGTATCCCACCAAGTACAGTTCCAAGGCTGGAAGTAATATCATATACTAAGCAGTAGGTGGAAGCATAACAAAAGGGACAAGTTCCCGGAAGTTCCACAGACGAAGAAGAAGAAGAAGAAGAACGGAAGCAGAGACTAACCAACTGCGCAGGCGTAAACCACGTACCCGATCTCTCGCAGCATCGCGCTGTTTTGGCCCTATGCTAGCTGTTGCCTGATCAGTGGTGTGTGTCAAGTCATACATACTGGGCTTTGATTGGGAAGGCATAGCCGTGGAGAAAGAAAAGGGGGCACCCTAGACACCCCGCGACGAAATGGCCGGGCAACAGTTTCAGTACGATGACAGCGGCAACACATTTTTCTACTTTCTAACGTCCTTTGTTGGACTCATCGTTATCCCAGCCACATATTACCTCTGGCCCCGAGATCAGAATGCTGGTAAGGCCCCGATGTATATACGACAAGATAGCATCACCTAGCTTAGCATGCTAAAGTTGGTTAGTTAGCTAAGTATGCTGTGTGTGTGATGGGTGAAGTTAGCTAGCCTGCTAACTAACAAATTCGATTAGCCAGTTCTGAGACTGACCACCACTAGTTATAGAGTTTTTCTTGCCAGCTAGCTACATTCGCATGTAGTAGTTAACTAGCTGGCTGAAATACACATAACAACAAGTAGTTAACTGACGTTACCAACTCTGCACTGCTATGGGGGGGTGCTATGAAGCGTCATGCCCAATCTCTCTGCGTTGGTGTTTACATAACTAACAGCTAGCTACGAGTTAGCTAACAAATATGACTGGCTAACTTTTATTTTATTTATTTTTATTAAGTTCATTGGATACTATATCGGTGCCAATAACACCTAACTAGCTAGTATTTCTCGTTCAGCTTAATGTTTGTCTGGTGACTTAGCCAGCTAGCTGCGTCAGTTAGCTATATAACAAATGGTCCCGTCCAGCTAGCTAACTTTTGCTAGCTAGTTAACGGGTTACTCTGAAATTTACGTCTTCTGGCAAAATACTCTTTGCGACGTTCGTTACGTTACGTATGCTGCTGTTGACGTTAGCCGACGTTCGTTACGTGTGCTGCTGGTCACGTTATCCGAAGTTCGTTACGTGTGCTGCTGGTCACGTTAGCCGAAGTTCGTTACGTGTGCTGCTGGTCACGTTAGCCGACGTTCGTTACGTGTGCTGCTGGTCACGTTAGCCGAAGTTCGTTACGTGTGCTGCTGGTCACGTTAGCCGACGTTCGTGGGTGGTGGTAGCTAGCTACCTAACTTGTATTTATTTAGTCACTTGATTGATAACTAAGTAAAGCATTGGAAGGTTTTTGATATGGCGGTGAGGTTGAATTCATAAAGAAACATGTTTACCCTAGTATTGTAGCTATACCGTCACAGCTGTCTGTTATGCTAACGTTACCCGTGAAGTAGCGGACTAAACTCCACGGTGAATGAAGTTTGAGGTATTTCATCAACGGTGTGGAGCCGAGACCGGGCTTTGTGGAATCTTGCTCCTACCACATCGAAAATATGAAATGCCCACCTTGTATCTATGTTTGTCCTCTGTCGTTGCGTGTCATTCTTTGTCTGCTGAAATTAAAACAATTTTTTTCAATAAACGGTAATCAAACAGCACCCCCAAATGTTTCCTTGTTGAGATTCAATTGGCATATGCACATTTGCGCTGAGTTGCCATCTTAGAGCAACAGCAATGAGCAAACAGTCCGTGGTGGTATTTCATTCAAGTTTTTTTTTAAGTATGGGTTTTAGAAAACAAAGAATTGCATGCAACTACAGGTGACAGACGTGGGTAAAGGTGGGCATTTCATAATTGAAAGAAAATGCTGTATTGACTTGGGCGATGTAGTTGGTACTTGCCTCCACAAAGCCTGGTCTCAACTCCACGCGATTGGTGACGTTTGTTATGAACTTCCTTCTCCGTGGAATGTTAGTCTGCTACCCATGGGAACAGTTTAGCCCCCCTGTATCCGTTTGACAACGCGGAAGTCGTATCAGATTATGTTAATATAATCGATGGCTTCACCTAATGTCAGAATTGAAAGTACCAGTGCAACATACAAACTGAGACTCCATGTACATCTAGATAGATGACCTGTATGTTTGTGCAAAGAAGAGTCTACTACTAGCAGACTGGCCTAGGCAGCAGGGGCATAGGCCTGGGTGGACACAGGCCCAACAACTAGGGAGCCAGGTCCTGCCAGGCCCACCCAATCAGATTGAGAAAAAGCAAAACAAATAATTGTATTATTAATAGTATTATTACAAATGTTGTCCCATCCATATCCCTGCAGGCCCTCCCACAAACTCATTTCTGGCTATGCCCCTGCTAGGCTGCCAATATTGTACAGTAGGTAAGCTCCCAAAATAAACCATATTGCTGGATTTGATATAGACGCATGTCGCGCTGACCTCGAGATTTCTTTAGTAAAAAAAAAAGAATGGTGTGCAAGACACCTGTCTGAGTGGACTGATCCATTGTGGAGGCTGTGGGGATGGCTCAGTTCATCACGCTAAGACACCTGTCTGATTGGTTCCTGTCTGAGTGGACTGATCCATTGTGGAGGCTGTGGGGATGGCTCAGTCCATCACACTAAGACACCTGTCTGATTGGTTCCTGTCTGAGTGGACTGATCCATTGTGGAGGCTGTGGGGATGGCTCAGTTCATCACGCTAAGACACCTGTCTGATTGGTTCCTGTCTGAGTGGACTGATCCATTGGGGAGGCTGTGGGGATGTCTCAGTCCATCACGCTAAGACACCTGTCTGATTGGTTCCTGTTTGAGTGGACTGATCCATTGGGGAGGCTGTGGGGATGGCTCGGGCCATCACACTAAGACATGTGCTACTGATATTGTATATGATTAAGGACAATGGTCTAACACTAATAAAATATTTTAATTTTACCTTTATTTAACCAGGCAAGTCAGTTAAGAACAAATTCTTATTTTCAATGACGGCCTAGGAACAGTGGGTTAACTGCCTGTTCAGGGGCAGAACAACAGATTTGTACCTTGTCAGCTCGGGGGTTTGAACTTGCAACCTTCCGGCTACTAGTCCAACGCTCTAACCACTAGGCTACCCTGCCGCCCCTCCACTCTAACCACTAGGCTACCCTGCTGCCCCTCCACTCTAACCACTAGGCTACCCTGCCGCCCCTCCACTCTAACCACTAGGCTACCCTGCCGCCCCTCCACTCTAACCACTAGGCTACCCTGCCGCCCCGGGGGTAGCCTATACTTTTATAACAAATGCACTTTCTCCTGTGTTTGATAGCAGTCGCTGTCTGCAGTTCTGAAACATCAGTCCACTGTTGAATTGTCAACTTTTCCTAGACCATGTTGCTATGTGTATAATAGTAAAGTTAACCAGCGTGATGTGGTGGAGAATGATGTGGTGGAGGCAGTAGTGGAGTTAGGAGAGGAGAAAACAGCTGTTGCCTTAATTGTAAGGCGAGATGAAACCACAACTTTAATTAGGTCTATAATCAATAGCTGAACTGTTAAATGTGCCTGGCTTTATAAATCATATATCTACAGAAATAAGACTATTCTTGCCTGTTCCAGTGTTTGTTTAATTGCCTGCTAATTCCATGAGCTCCAAGCCTCACGCAACAGCAACATGTCAGATCAATCAGTTCACATTTTGCTCTTTTTAATAGTGATGCACCGATATGACATTTTGGCTGATACCAGTATCGCGGTATTGTAAACTCATTGTTCATGGCCGGTGTTTGCTTGTTTGCAGACTTTTTTTGTACAGCTTTGACAGTGCTACTGTATCTTTTTTGACACGCACAGACCCAAACGGTGTTCCATAGTATGTATGTGGTGAAGCTAGTAGCAGTGACGCTGCTACTGTGTAACTCCAGTAGGCCAACATCTGAAAAATAGCCCACTTTGTAGTGTGTAACGGTGCTCGACCAGTCGGAGAAAGATAACATCACCCACAACAGAGAACGGTTGATCATCAAGGGCATTGAATTCCATTATCTTGGTGTTAATGGATTTTGCATTTGAGTTGTCTCGCTGAAATGATCTTACTCCTTCAAATGACTGCTGGACTTGTTGACTACTCGATCCACACAGCAGACATTGTGGGCGAGGTTAGGAATGCTGTGTTGAACATGTAGCGCCAAATTTGACATTTCTCATTACGGCATGTACCTACGTTATATGGGTATGCATGGTAGCTTTGACTTCGGTTTTTAACATCGGTGTTAAACTAGGCATCGGGCCGATCCCGATGTTGGCATTTTTAGCTAATATCGTCCGATTCCAATATGTTCACCGATATATCGTGCATCCCAATTTTTTTTAAATATTTGCTATACTGTTATCAATGTTTCATTAGAAATACCTCTCTGGTATTAATTTGTTTAATGTTTAAATTGTCCCAAAATATTTGATTAATAATTACCCTCCTTTTTCTTGATCTCCGTATTGTAATTATTATGATTATTTTAAGTAATGTCATTATCATTAGTAGACTTAGTATAGGACCACCATGTCATTATCATTAGTAGACTTAGTATAGGACCACCATGTCATTATCATGAGTAGTATAGGACCACCATGTCATTATCATTAGTAGACTTAGTAGAGGACCACCATGTCATTATCATGAGTAGTATAGGACCACCATGTCATTATCATTAGTAGACTTAGTAGAGGACCACCATGTCATTATCATTAGTAGACTTAGTAGAGGACCACCATGTCATTATCATTAGTAGACTTAGTAGAGGACCACCATGTCATTATCATTAGTAGTATAGGACCACCATGTCATTATCATTAGTAGACTTTGTATAGGACCACCATGTCATTATCATTAGTAGTATAGGACCACCATGTCATTATCATTAGTAGTATAGGGCCACCATGTCATTATCATTAGTAGTATAGGACCACCATGTCATTATCATTAGTAGACTTAGTATAGGACCACCATGTCATTATCATGAGTAGTATAGGACCACCATGTCATTATCATTAGTAGACTTAGTATAGGACCACCATGTCATTATCATGAGTAGTATAGGACCACCATGTCATTATCATTAGTAGACTTAGTATAGGACCACCATGCCATTATCATTAGTAGACTTAGTATAGGACCACCATGTCATTATCATTAGTAGACTTAGTATAGGACCACCATGTCATTATCATTAGTAGACTTAGTATAGGACCACCATGCCATTATCATTAGTAGACTTAGTATAGGACCACCATGCCATTATCATTAGTAGACTTAGTATAGGACCACCATGCCATTATCATTAGTAGACTTAGTATAGGACCACCATGTCATTATCATTAGTAGACTTAGTAGAGGACCACCATGTCATTATCATTAGTAGACTTAGTAGAGGACCACCATGTCATTATCATTAGTAGTATAGGACCACCATGTCATTATCATTAGTAGTATAGGACCACCATGTCATTATCATTAGTAGTATAGGACCACCATGTCATTATCATTAGTAGTATAGGACCACCATGTCATTATCATTAGTAGACTTAGTATAGGACCACCATGTCATTATCATTAGTAGACTTAGTATAGGACCACCATGTCATTATCATGAGTAGTATAGGACCACCATGTCATTATCATTAGTAGACTTAGTATAGAACCACCATGTCATTATCATTAGTAGACTTAGTATAGGACTACCATGTCATTATCATTAGTAGACTTAGTATAGGACCACCCTGTCATTATCATTAGTAGGGTTAGTACAGGAGCCTTGTAGAACCACCATGTCATTATCATTAGTAGGGTTAGTATAGGAGCCTTGTAGAACCACCATGTCATTATCATTAGTAGGGTTAGTATAGGAGCCTTGTAGAACCACCATGTCATTATCATTAGTAGACTTAGTATAGGAGCCTTGTAGAACCACCATGTCATTATCATTAGTAGACTTAGTATAGCAGCCTTGTAGAATCACCATGTCATTATTATTAGTAGGGTTAGTATAGGAGCCTTGTAGAACCACCATGTCATTATCATTAGTAGGGTTAGTATAGGAGCCTTGTAGAACCACCATGTCATTATCATTAGTAGACTTAGTATAGCAGCCTTGTAGAACCACCATGTCATTATCATTAGTAGGGTTAGTATAGGAGCCTTGTAGAACCACCATGTCATTATCATTAGTAGGGTTAGTATAGGAGCCTTGTAGAACCACCATGTCATTATCATTAGTAGGGTTAGTATAGCAGCCTTGTAGAACCACCATGTCATTATCATTAGTAGGGTTAGTATAGCAGCCTTGTAGAACCACCATGTCATTATCATTAGTAGGGTTAGTACAGGAGCCTTGTAGAACCACCATGTCATTATCATTAGTAGGGTTAGTATAGCAGCCTTGTAGAACCACCATGTCATTATCATTAGTAGGGTTAGTATAGCAGCCTTGTAGAACCACCATGTCATTATCATTAGTAGGGTTAGTATAGGAGCCTTGTAGAACCACCATGTCATTATCATTAGTAGGGTTAGTATAGGAGCCTTGTAGAACCACCATGTCATTATCATTAGTAGGGTTAGTACAGGAGCCTTGTAGAACCACCATGTCATTATCATTAGTAGGGTTAGTATAGGAGCCTTGTAGAACCACCATGTCATTATCATTAGTAGGGTTAGTACAGGAGCCTTGTAGAACCACCATGTCATTATCATTAGTAGGGTTAGTATAGCAGCCTTGTAGAACCACCATGTCATTATCATTAGTAGGGTTAG